>NW_017728918.1:56430560-56435302 GCF_001723895.1 Crocodylus porosus | reverse complement strand
CACTTTGGGCCCCACCAGTGCTGGCCCTGAGACATTGGTCCCAAGATGGTGACCGGGGGTGGGGCACCTGTCAAGCGGCGGGGCTACCCATGTGGCCTTCAACAGCCTGCCAGAATTGGGTAAGCAGTCCTCCATCTGAAATACTTGCCTGCCCCTGCTGTAGATGGATTCAAAGCGGTGAAGACCAGACTAGGAAAGCTCTTTGCATCAGCATTTGGAATGGAGATGGACAGGGAAAGATGGTATTTGGCAAGGCCAGAAAAAAGGTTGTTGTAGTAATTGAGTTAGAAGAAGAAAATCTGGAGGAGTGACTTTCCTTTGAAGAAAAGAAAGGCTGTATCTTAGAGGTCTTATTTAGAAAAAAATCTCCAAGACTTTGGCTATAGTCTGGGCTAGGTACAGACATTACAGTTTTACCGGTATAAGTAATCGGAGACCAGTCTATACCCGTAACAGAACTGAAGTTCAGTGCACAAAACCAGCCTATACCTTTTGACAGAACAGAAATATGGTGCACACAGACTGGCTTAAAAATGGTGGAACACAATCTAAGATTTCCCCCACATCCCTCACCAAAGGGCAAATGTTCACTAGAGATCTAAACCATGCCACTTACAGAAAACAGCACAACTTAAATTGATTCTGCCTCTGGCTTTTTTAATGTCTGTATCTAGGCCAGAAGGGAGAATCTAGAGGCAAGTCAGAGTCAATATGATGCCCAGGTTACAGGCCAAAAGATGGTGTCTGTACAGAGTGAGGGGAAGGTTGGAAGGGTTTTTTTTTTTTCTAAATGAGGTTGAGCTTCAACTGAATTCAGAACATCCATGGGTATGTCACACACCAAGATTTTTAGGGTGGATGGAGGGAGATATCTGGCATAAAGGTAAATCTCTGAGCTGTTTCTATACAGGTGATATGTGATTTTTTTTTTTTTATTTTTTTTTTTTTTAATGGATGACATTACCAAAATTTCAGGTATGCACAGGAATCCTACAGGGCCTCCAAGAAAGCAGGTGGGATAATGAGTAAGACCCTCAGAAGGAATGGTTAGACAGGAGGTACAGCCAGGAAAGGATAGTCAGAAGTCAAGGGAGGAAAGGTTCTTATAAGAGCAGTTGACTGTGTCTGAAGTGGTTGAAACTTCAAGGAGGAGGTTGGAGAAGTGAATCTGAAAATTGCCAGGGAAAAAGATGTTAGACTTTAGCAAGAGCATTTTTAATTGAGTGCAAGAGATATGAGAGACTGGGGGAAGGAAACTCCAGATGAGTCATACACAAAGTATTCTGGGATCTTAGAGATGAAAGGGAAACTGGGTGTTGATTGGAGAGGCACATGGGGGTCAGTGGTCGATTTAAGATCTCACAGACTAAAGAATGTAGAGTTCTCAAACTGATTTTTAAAAGAAGCAATTTTTCCTGCAGAGTGCACTTTTGAAGTCTTACTAAAGAAATGTCATCAACTTTAAACACTGTTCATCTTAAACGGTTTAAACTACTACTGCTAGAGGGATTCACAGGTGTGGCCTTGTAAATTAAAAATGAGAGCAACATCTTCCAGTTTTTGTACATTTTACAGCACTAGTTGTGCGAAATTGGTTTTGCTTTGTCCTATTCATGTGTTTGTTTTGTTTTTTCTCCAATTGGGGCAGCACCCTGGGGTGCCTTGAAAACCTTTCAGGAGTTCCATGGGATACTGCATAATGTTAGGTGTGCAAACATGATTCAGAAGATAAATGCAAAGATTTCAAATAGGGATCCATAGTGTTGAAAACATTCTGTTGTGTTCTTTCAGAGTTCTTTGCACCACAGAATTGCTCTAGTATTTTTTTTTTCTCCTGTAGTCAAACGAACAAGTGAAAAGTAAGAGTTGGCATTTTCTGAAGGGTTCCTTGAGTCAAAAGATTGAAACACTGCTCTGTCTTTCATAAAGCATCATAGGGACTGGGGACGGGCATAAGTCCTGAATCTTGTTGGCTACTGAAAATTGACAGGATTTCTAGCTGACAGTGTCCTTTAAGTGCATCTTTATCTAGAAGAACTTGTTCAGCTGAAAAAAAGATGCCTCCCTCCCTGACATGATTTTCCATCTGCTCTGTTACACAAGTACTGCTGTTAACTGTTGAGGTACTAGCACACATCAGAGCACTTCAGCCTGGCAAACGACATTAATTCAACAGACCAGGCAGTCGGGGGAACTGGTTGTTCTGAAATGTTAAAATCAAACTGAGGATAGGGGTTTTGGAAGGGGGTCTGGCCTACTTCTCCTAAGGTGAACTTTTACTTGAAGATAAACTAAAGTTACTTTTAATTAGTAACTAATCAGTGTGCAAGATTGAACTACTCAGGCACTTGACATGCTTAAAAATCCATTATTCCTCTACTTTTTTTGCCTATCTTCTCATTTTGGGATTTGGGCTTGCACTATCACACCTGTACCAACAGCTTCAAACTTCTGTGAATTTAGAGCTTGCACTGCCATTGTGTTTGTCGAGTAAACCTGGAATCTTTTACATTTTGACCTGGCAAGCTACCTTTTCAAATTCTAAGACTGCTTAAACATCTTTAAGTTCTTTTACTTGTTTAAAAACACATTTTCTGACAAAAATTGGAACTGTGTTCTTGTTTGTTAACAATGACCTTTTTATGTTTAAAATGTATTCCCCACACAGCAGAATAGAAGAAACATCAGCATTAGCTATTGCATTACTATAACATGCTGTGCCAGTTTTGATTCACTGAAATTCTACTAACATGCTTAAGACTTTCTAACCAGAGTTTTGCCAGAAATGGCATAATATTTATCATGTATGTAAATCAGACTTTCAGTGTTCAAAAGGGATTTTTAAGCTTTGAAGTATTTGGGCTTTATATAAAAATATATTGAACGGTGGTGCCAAAAAAGAGGCAGGATCCAAACGTTCATAGAGGATGAGGTAGAAGTAAGTGGTAACAGAAAATTTGAAGTCTTCAAAGAAAAGTATCTGCTAGGAAGGAGACTTAGTCTTGAGGATCTTCTGTTTTATTTGGAAATGAGTGAAGACCTACAAAATCCAGTTGATCCTCAGAACAAGGGGTTGCACATGACATTTGCCATAGAAGTGCTAGTTGTTGTCACAAAATAAGTAGATCTATATAAAAAAAATTTGGATTTTCATTTTAAACATAAACTTGCTTGCAGTTCCTAGCAAGCTTCTTTCAACATTCATGTTTGCACTAAACTGTAAATTGATGAACAGTTTCAGATGGAGTCTTCTGAGAAACCTCTAGTTCATACTAGCATAGAGGCATGCCCAGAAATTGAATGCAGATACTAGTATAGTTCTTCCTATTCTCTAGGGCTGTATGAAGCTTCAGTAGCTGATTTGATTCAGCGGAGATGTGACCTGATTTGGGGACCGAATCTCTGAGTCCAAATTGAATTGGAAGACCAAGTAAATTTCCAAATCAATTCAAAGCTTTTTCAAATCGATTTGGATGCTATGGAAAGATTTGGCCCATTCAGAGATTTGGCCATGGAGTAAACAAGCGGCTGACACTGCTGCCTCCAGCTGGTAAGTCTGTTGGGGTTGGGGGAGCAGGCAGGGGAAGGGCATGGGGGAGGGAGGGATTGGGGCTGAGGCTGGGGAAGGGGGTTGCTGGCTGGGCAAGTGGCAGCAGGGCAGAGCCCCTGTGGCTCCCTCTGCTGGGGCAGAGGCATGCACAGCTGGAAGAGCCACTGGAGAAGCCCTCATGGCTGCCCTGCCCAGCCCCAGCCCCTGCCTGGCCCCAGCTTAATCCCAGTACTTTAAAAAAAACAACAACAACCAAAAAAACAACCATGTTCACCGGCTCTGGCAGTGGAGATTGGGGCCTCTGAGGGCTCATGACAGAGCCCCACTATGCAGTGTGGGGCAGTGGGGATGATCCCCCGCCTTGGCACCTGTGCGGCAGCTGCCCCATGGTGCAGGTGCAGCACAGCTTGGCGGGGCACTGTGCACTGCCTGGGAGTTGGGACAGCTCCAGCAGTCAGCTGGAGCTCAGTAGTACTCAGCCCCAGCAGCCCCAGTTCCCAGATGGTGTGTGGTGCCATTCCGAGCCGCACCTGTGCCATGGCGCAGCTACTGTATGGGTGCCAAGCTGGGGGGTGGGGGTGATCCCTGCTGCACTGTGCTGTGTGTGGGGGCTCTGCCATGAGCGCCCAGAGGCCCCAGTCACCACTCCTGCAGCTGGTGAGTGTGGGGCTTTTCTTTTTTTTAAGTGCTGGGGCCAGGCGGGGGGTGGGCATGGGCAGGGCAACCATGGGGGCGTCTCCTATGGCTTCCCTTGCCCAGGGAGTCGGGCATCGCCAGAGGAGCTGTGGCAGAACCTGCAGCCACCCAGCTGTGCCTGCCCCTCCCCAGCCAATCCGAATCACTGAACCTCTCTGAATCAGTGCCGAATCTTCCAAAGCTGATTTGGCCAAATTGATTCAGGACAATGATCCAAATGGAATCGCGATTCTCTGAATCGAATACTTCCCTATTCTCATAGGCCTACTATTGTCCTATTTTTGGTGTACCCAAAATCCCAAATGATTTACTAGTTCCCATATTCTTTCACTTTTTGGAAATCAGAAATACTTCAAACTAAGTTTTCCCTCCTTCCACATGGCTTTTGTTCTGAGGTTTCTATAGTTTGTTTGTTTGTTTGTTTGTTTGTTTGTTTGTTTGTTTGTTTGTTTGTTTGTTTGTTTGTTTGTTTGTTTGTTTGTTTGTTTGTTTGTTT
>NW_017728918.1:56413644-56430460 GCF_001723895.1 Crocodylus porosus | reverse complement strand
TTGTTTGTTTGTTTGTTTGTTTGTTTGTTTGTTTGTTTGTTTGTTTGTTTGTTTGTTTGTTTGTTTGTTTGTTTGTTTTTGCTTTTGTTCAGTAGATTGTGAAATGTGAAACCATGCAAAGTGAGCATGCTGGCAAGATCCATTTACAATTCCAGTAAGCTGAAGTTTTGGCTTTAGGAGAACATTTTGCAGGAGACAGGATTTCCACATGGTACCAAGCCCCTGCCATAGTGCAAATACATCACTGTCCTATTAATGTGCAACTCTAGCCTGCACACCAGTATTCATTTATGCTTTCATTTTCATAAATATAGCCTACTTACTGAAATGCAAGATGACCCTGAATAAAGATGGCCACCCCTAATAATTAGAGTATTAAATGAATAAATGTTATTGCTTTACTGGTGTAGAATCTAATTATTTGAGTGTTGTCTTGAATTCATCCCCCTCTCACTGCTGCAGCAGGTAAATTAGTGCCTGGGAGGGTCAGGTGGCCCCCTTGCCCTCTGCCCCCACAACTTCTTTGCCCTGCAACCTTCCTGTCCTCCACTTCCACTTTACTGTCAGACCCTGCTCAGGCTCTGTACAGTGCAAATGTGAGCTGCATGTGACTAAAGGAGGGGTGAAAACAGAAAAGAGAGCAGACACTGAGGAGACTGCTGCTTGTCTGACTGCCCCTAACCCTGTCTGCTGCAAATTTCAGGACATACACTCCATAAACATAAAGGCTGGATAGGCATCTGGCTGGTGTCATCTGACCCCACCACTCTTTCGTCGGACTTGATCTGTTGAGGTCCCTTCTGATCCTAGCATCTGTGAATCTATGAAATACACTTTATAAATAGTACAAACTGTGCATGCTATTAGTTCAGAACCAAAAGGCTTATGACTTATAAAATAGTTCACTGAGCTGGACCACAATGGAATTGACAGCATTTCAAGCCATGGTGACCCCAGAGCTCAGCACTGCTTAGTGTGTGTGTACACACTCCAGATTACGCCCTTCCCCACCCCCCAACAAAGAAGCTATGTGCTAATTAGCCCCCACCTCATGAATGGACCAGGATGTTCTTGTCATAAGTCCTGGGACCCTCCAACAATAGATGGCAGGATCATGTTAATGACATATAACAGGTTGAGAGAGAAGGCAGCAGCCTTTCAGCTACATAGAAGTCTGGTGATATTTGGCAGATATTTAGGGCTCATGGAGAAACAGAAATCATTGGAAGTTGGAAAGAAATGCTCAGCTGTGGGAGTGAAATGAAAATCACAATGCATTTGTGTAGTGGTTCACCATGACCTGAGAAAGAATTGATGCTGAGGGAGACTGAGCACAATGGGTACTGTATCTTATTCAGATGGGCTGCCCTAACCTAGCTTTGTGGTAGGTAGGTTTCCATTGGTGTGCTTGACCAGTATGGGCCATGTGTTTTATGGGCATGCTCAACATGGGCTTCATTCAGTCAGCTTCATAGTTGGTTTCCTTGGCTGAGCATATGCTGATTTTAGCAGCAATTTAATGATAGTGAAGGTATTTAATGGGAGGGGTTACTGATATGCAAATTTAAGACCAGGGTTTTTTCTTTGCTGATTAGAGGAAAAACCTCATCTTGTATCTTTACATCAACTGTTTTATAAATGATAAAGCAAAGAAGATTAAGTTGCTTCCCCAACACATAAGGCAAGTCAGTGTCGAAGTTCTAGTTTCTTATATGGCTCCCAACAGTATATTTGAGCTTTGATTAGTATTTGAAAGCTCTCAACACCTAACCTTGTGGTGTGAGTGTACCCCTCTTTCTAAATAAATCGTAAGTGAATATAATATTTGGTGCTTTAGTTACTGAATATTATTCATAGTGTACTAAATAGTAATATAGATACATTGCAAGTTGCTAGGTTTTACTCCCTTTAAATCCAGAATTGTTTGACCCTATGTCTCTCAATCAGTTGTCAGTTTCTGATAGTTACTTAGGTCACACTTTAGAGGGCAACCTCTATATCTATATAGAAAGTATTAGCCACTTGAATCTACAAACTTTAAATATTAATCATCAAAACGACAGATTCTTGCTGGACTGAACCCAGTAGCTGTAAATTAAGGATGCTGTGTTTTTAAGCAGTGCCTTGGTTATAAATCTTTTTTGCATGTGCCCTGTAAACTTAATATACTTGTTCTAGATGGCATGTTTAGAGGCAAAGTACATGACAGATAGAAGAACATAGGCAACAGAATATTATTGCACAGCTTTTGTCTTGCTGCAACCTCTGTTGTAATGAAGTAGTAACGTAGTGTTTTTATAGTCAGGCACAAAATAACACAAAGTTTAATTAGAGGTAAACAAGATCTAATGCTGGGCCCTGATGACTTCAATTATGGTAGTAATAAGGGCTTTTCTAATGGTGTGTGTGCGTGTACTCCTTCAACATCTAGAAAATATGCACATCATTTTATACCATATGGAGGTCATGCCTCAAGGTGTACCAAAGTTTAACTTTTTTCATTTGATCCTAGCTTTGTGTTTAAATGCTGACTGATATGCACCAGATCTAGTTAAGTGATGCTTTTTACATGTGCTAAGAAATGGATTAAAAAATCTTGCTGACCAGGTACAGGAGGCGTATTGTAATTCCTAGGTTGCACTGACACCTGGTGGCAGTTTAGTAGTTTTCTTTCAGACAACCTGTAGAACTGTTGTTAAATTCTTATTATAATGCTAGTCATGTAGCCATGATGAACCTGATGAAGAATGTCTTGCATTTAAAAGCTTGTCTAACTCTTTCCCAACTCTGTCCCAGTTGGTTCCCGCTTGTGAAATTTTTATTTCATTGTTTGGGCAAAGAGCCCCAGATAGTCAGTTAGGGTCAAGGGTAACCAGCTTTTTTTCAGAGTGCTCTAAACTTCACTTTTATATAATGAAATTGGCCTGAAAATGAACATAGGTCAAGGGCTTCCCAAGATGCCCAACTCCAAAATGACCAGAATGTTTTTAAATGATTGGTGCATATGTCATGGATGCATACTGTACAAGTAGAGAGTTCTGGCACTGGTGGGGTTGAAGGAGATCAATGGGGTAGTTTTTACATCTGCAAACTTCCAGAGATGTCTGTAGCTATGGGGATGGCTTCTGAGCTTGTGGAGTTCCCCCTTCCTTTTGAACTTGAGACTTTGGCATTATCTGTTACCCTTGTGGCCTCAGCAGCAGGTATGTAAAGCTTCTTCCTCCCATATTGTGTTCCAGTGGGGAGCAAGAACTTGGAGACTCCTGTGTGATGCTGTCTTTTCTTCACACCTCACCTTGCCCTACTGAAAAGGCATCTATTACTGCCTAGATCAAGTTCCTTTAGCTTTGTTTTTTATTAATACCAATATTTTACCTTTTAGATGAATATCTTGGTTTAATCTAATATAATGTTCTAAAGGGAAAACACCACCCAAAAAACAAAACAAAACAAAAAAAGTATGGTATTCCCCTCAAGAGTTATATGGGTTCCTCATCTGTTCTAGATATCACCAGTCATGAGTATTTCTCCTTATCTTTGCCTGGTAAGAGCATTGAAACAGTTTCTTCTGGGTGCTGATTTACTACATCCACCCTTATCACCAGGTTAGATTACTGCAACAAATGCTACAGGAAACTATACCTTTTAGAGAACAGAAAGCAAGTGTTAACTAAAGAAACATGTGCTGTGCTAGGTGTACAGTGCACCTGTGCTTTGTGATATGCAGAATTTCAGCAAGATATTTAAAGTGTTACTTTTAAATCTATTAGGGCCTTAGTACATGTTGTGCTTTAAGCTTTAGTGCTAGCTTGAGTTTGGGTAGTGACACCTTAAGGCTAAAAGCCTCTGACTTTTTCCCCCTACCTGCACAACTGTGACTTTTCACTAAAGGGCTGGCCAGCAGGGGCCTGACTAAGAGCAGTGGCTGTGAGGTGCCACTACAAGGCTGGTGAGCCAGGACAGGCTTCTGTCCCTGCTCTATATAGGGATGTGAGAGAGAGGGACTGGGTGGGGGGGCAGGAATGTGAAGCTGGGCGGCAGAGACTTAATGGGATGGGGAGTTCAGATGGTATGGCATGCCAATACATTGTGTTAGTTTAGTGTCTTTTTAATATGCCAGGGGGCTAGTGCTATATTTTAATATGTTTAATATCAAAGCAAAACAAAATATAACTATTGGAATGTGCACTGAGTTACTAGATTATATATAAAGTTTTTTAAAAAACACAACAAACCGGGCAAAAAATAGTCAAAAGGTGTTATTGCTTCTGCAGTTATTATAGATAAATGTATGTCTCTTATTCAGTTTCATAAAACAAAATCTAGCCTCCTTGAACATTTTGACAGTGCCTCCAATACTTCACTGTCAGTCATTTTTACATCTGAGTTAGTATTACCACACCTGAGTTAAGGTTCTTAACTAGAGCTAAAAACAATCTGCAGGACTGTGAAATAGAGAATGGCTAACAGACAGCAACACTGCAGAAGAAAAGATAGAACATTAAGAATAGTAGAACATTAAGACCATTAAGAAAAGAAGGTCATTAACACTTCTGAAACAGGGAGAGATTTTCAGGAGTCGGGGAGGTGATAACGAACCCTGGATTCAATAGACCCTCTCAGCACTGCTGGAATAGACGTGCTGCTGCCTGTCTCATACAGGTGGTGGAGCAGGGATCAAATAGGGGTGCATCTATACCACTGCACCCTCCCTCCTTGTGATGCACTCATGGGAGGGGACCTTCTGGATTATTGAGCTCAGTTTCCTGCTAGTGTGGGCAACCACATTATGTGCTTGTTTATCTAGTTCCATATTAAAGTCACTTATGACTTCTCGGCACATGCCCCTGATGGGAGGTTGTTCCAGAACCACATGCCTCTAATGCTTACAAATAAGTACGGTTGTGCCCACATTCTTCTAACTGGGCATTCTAAGTCATTATGCTTAATCTTTTTTAAAATGTGGAAGTTTTCTTGGGAAATTGCATAATAGGTGTTATAGGTATTGCTTGTGTTCCATATCCCCTCCACGCCACTTGGTTTTTAAGGCGCTTATGGAAACTGCCATTAATATGGTGAATTCTCTTTTGTTTGCAGGCACAGCTTCATCAGGAGATAGGAATGAGCTGATGTGGTCTGAAATACAACTGTAAAACTGCCTGATGTCTTCTAAAGATGTTGCAGCTAAACAATCTTGTGAACTTCCCCTTCTAATTCCTACGCAATACATGGACAAAAGGAGGACAAAATTTGGACTCTTGGAAAATTTGCCAAAGATTTTTATGATAAATAAATTTGCAGTGTTTTATTTCTCTGCTGATTTGATATCTGGATATTTCCTGTAGTTAGTGATGAAGCTCGAACTTGGTCTGTTTATTTGTCATCCATTTGTGGAAGCTCTGAGTGACAGGTACTGTAAACATCCTACACTCTCAGCTGTGGAAAATGAGGAAGCTGGGAGAAGGCTGTTTACTCTCCCTGCCTTGGATAGCAGCTGGAGGGAAGAGGATGGATAGTATTGTAAGCTCAAATTTATCACTATTCTGATAGTGTTGACTGTACTTGTAAAAAACCTGTGTTTTGCATCTTACATTACTGTTCTCGTAAATTAGTAATAGCTGTACATAGCGATGTGACATTTTAATTAAAAAGAGTAATGATGTAAACCATAAAAAGGGATGGGTGTGCTATTAATATGCTTCAAATGCATTGTTGGCATGACACAGAGCTGAGCATAGCAGTAGCACAGCAGGGCACCATGAACCTGATGTCTGTGTTTGTAAATGGGTGGGTTTAGACAATGGCTCTGAAAGTAATGGAAAACTAAGTTATTACTCTGTTTATAAGTGATGCTAATTAGAAGTTCTAGTTTGGGGGCTCAAAAATTTGTTAGGCATGAAACGTTCTTAAAAGCAATACATTTTGTGCTGCTTTTTTATTTAATTCCTTGTTTCTGAGCCCTTAGGTTCATGGAAATGTGAACCCTGAGGGCCAAAATCTTTGTTTTCAGGTAAGGGTTGAGACTATCCTAAATAAATGAGACTATCCTAAATAAATCTGTTGGATTCCACTAGCAGATGCTTCAAACCAAACACCAAATATCATAAAACACAATTAAAACAAAGGTGTTGCCAACCCAAATAAGTCCTATATCTCTCTCCAAACTGAGTTTTATACAGAAGAGACATGAATGTCTTCTAGCTTATTTTGAGAATTTAGAGCTGCCTTCTCTGCCACAGATTATTGTGTTTTTTCTTGTCCTCTGGCCTGGCCGTTCTTATCTTTCGTTCCTTGTGCTATTGGCTAAGTAGGGCTACATCATTTTTATATTTTAGAAAAAGAAATGAGGGAAGTGGTGGTATGCCAACTTCACTATGCTCCTGCCATGGCCCACATCTGAGCCATGTATATTGGAGCAGATTGCTGATGTTTGCAGAAGCAGGTACAGAAAAAATATAAGCAGATGTTATATTATGAGTGGGATCACTTGTGCTGGATGTGCCCCAGCATAGCTGATCCATTTCATTGGTGTCCCCAAACATTGCTGGTCCCATTGTCCTTCAGGGTCAGGCTCCTGCCACTTTTGGGGGCCTGGTCCTCCAGGACAACAGCCACAGATGCTGCACCCCTAGTCAGGGTTTATGTCTGCAAGCAGGGGATCCCCTGTGAGGGTTCCCTATTTGCAGTCATATGCCCCAGTACAGGGTGCAGAGACGTATATTACAGGGATCTCCTGGAAGGGATTCCTAGGATACATGTTTGCAAGTGTGAAAGGAACTGCTTGCAAACTGTGCCTCAACACATGGTGCAGTAAGAACCATACACCCTGGGAATTCCTCTCTAGGGGCATCCCAGGGCATGTAGGATTGGGCCCCTGAAGCCTCGAGAGCACTTCTCTAGGGTGTCTGGAGAGTGCAGGCAACTCTGGGTTGCCCACTGTTTCCTCCCATAAGCAAACGTGTCAGCCACAAAAAGGTGACACGAACCCATGACTAGGAATTTGTGTGCTTATGAATTGCAAATGTTCCCTTTGGTTACTGATATCCCTACACTTAATGAAGGGGGCAGGATGGGAGGAGGAAACAGGAGAGTGGATTAAACTACTCTCCAATCCAAAGGCAAAACTTGGCCTCCTTTTCTCCTCTTAATCTCTACTTGACTTCCCTGGGTAGAGAGCAGTTGCAGTTCTTTCCAGTCCCCACAACTCATTGAAAAAGCCTTCACAAAAGAGTATTGACATTTTAATTGACTAATGGGTTGTGGATCAGGACTGTAGAAAAGAAATCTCAGTAACTATTGCAGGATACTTGCTTGTAGGAAGCCTTACGCTTCAGGGACCAGCTTTATCACGTGCCCATTGCATTGAGATGACCCACAGCAGCTTGTTTCTGATGATCCTTTCTGCTGTCTGTGGCAAAATATTTCTTGTTTGTTCAAATAACATTGTTTAGTGTGACTGGAAATTAGGGACAAAAGAACATCCCTTGCTTAATTTCCTAATTTCCAAACTTAGCATAAGGGGGAATTTTACAACACTTAAACTGAAGGCATAAAGAGCTTCAGAAGGTGGTGAAGCAAAAGCATGATTTTGAGCTATGTAGTCCCATTTAGGCAATTGCCCAACAACCAGCTTTGGTGATAAAGGGTCTGCTTGTGAGACAAGAGAGTGTTTGGGAGTCCTTGGATGGAGCTGTTTGTTGTTCAAAGGTTGCAACCTGACCTTGGGGTTTCCAAGTGAAATATTAGCAAAACATCCTAAAAAAAATTTCAAAGGGTTTTAGTGAAAGAAATGGGAATCAGTTTGGTGGCTTGCTTGTTATAAGAGCCTTTTTTCCCCGTGGGTTAACTTTGAAAGTGTAAACATTGCTGGTGGTAAAATAAAAGAGAGCATTCCTTGTCTAAGATTGTCCTTGAAGCTTTTGTTTAATGTCAGGGTTTTGTTTTGGTTGGGGGTTTTTAAATGCAGTAAAATTGTGTTATGCGTGGTTGTAATTGTGTTTCTATGTGTATGAGAGAGAAAGTTTAGAGATTGTGAAACTTTCTGAAAACTTTTGAAGTCCTTTGTACTTTTGAAGACCCGTCTTCAAAACAAACAGTTCTTTGCTTTCATTCCAAGAAATTAAATCCTAACAACTTTTGTCAGAAATATCAATGAAAAACTGTGCTTGAAATTAAGAGCTGTTCCATTTAAAGTGCACACTT
The DNA here is from genome assembly GCF_001723895.1 of Crocodylus porosus. Lineage (NCBI taxonomy): Eukaryota > Metazoa > Chordata > Crocodylia > Crocodylidae > Crocodylus > Crocodylus porosus. The sequence continues at coordinate 56,422,258 of NW_017728918.1, read as the reverse complement.
TAATTTTTTGAGTCTGGAAGGCATGTATAAAATACTTCTCTGGATTAGATCAACATCCGATCTTTGAACATCTAAATGTAGATTTGGAAAGTGTAAGTTCACTTGCAACTAATTGTGTCCCTTTAAGCAACTTCAAGGTGAACTTTTAGGATGTGTAAAATTTTCTGTTTCCTGGGTAACTTTAAAAATTACTTCTTGTAAGCTGACCCTTTGAGGGAACATTTTTAATTAAGCAGGAGGGAAAGGCTGAAGTGTCTTATACTCCTGTGTGAAATTTTGTTTCCATTCACACTGGGCTCCTTCCAAGACCTACTTACCTACAGTAAGCTTTTGTTTTCTTATTTTGCTTTGGTTATAAGGAAGTTATTGTGAATTGCATGGAGATAGTTGTGTTTGGTTTTTTCATCAGGATCACTTAGATGATGCTTTGTAGCAATTAGGTTACATACCAGGTAAACTTAAACTTCTGCAGTCTATGACAACAGAGTGAACCAAAAAAAATGTTCACTTCATTAGGGGATGGTAAGATGCTTACATCACATCTTTATCTATGTAAGAGAGGGTGCACGTGTGACTCTGTTGCATGAGCCTTACCTTTTGAAGTACTTTGTTTTAAGTTAGAGGTCCAGGTCTGCCTCTTCATGATGTAGCATTGTTGGAAACATCTCAAGTAGGATTTGGTCTAACTGATCTTGTTGTAAAGGTAGTGAACAAGTATTTCAGAAACGGATTTTAGTCCTGATTCTGCCACAGCTACTCTTCCATGGCACTCGGCAAGCTGTGCTTCAGTTTTTAACCGTAAATGATCCTCTTATCTTGCAGGGTCCAGTAAGTCCAGAACTCTGTGATACCACTTTTTACTGAAATAACTTTTCGGAGTGGTCCCATAGTGTTTAAAATATGTCATAACCTTGCTTACTTGATTTCCTTCCAAAATCCCATACATCTCCTAGCTCTGGACCTTATGTACTTAGGATGTGGCCCTAGAAAAAGAGTATTTAGTAATGCTATTTCACCCTTTTATGTGCTTGAAGGCTTTTAAAACCTTGCACAGTTTTGGCAGTTTAGTTTTTGCATAGCTGTCTGCCCTAGGCTTCCCTTTGTGCATGCTCAGAAGGCTACACTATGGTGACATGCAACAGAATTCTTCCAGCATGTGCGCAAAGGCATACAGATTTTAGTTGGAGAAAACCAGGGAGGTGTTTGAAGGACAGCAGCCCTTCCATCTCTAGCCCTGTAGCCTGATGGCTAGGGCATTTGGCCAAGGAGGAAGCAGTTAGGAATTTAGGCCCTCTTCACCTAGAGGACGTTTGATCCTGTGCCTGCAACTTTCCAGCAAAGCTCTCTAACCATCAGGCCAGAGGCAAGGCCAGTAGTGCTCAACTTATTGTTCCTGTAGGCCAGATGAGCAGTGTTGGGCTGCCAGATAAAAGCCCTCACACCAGGAGCAGGCCTTGGGGTCCCATACCACCCCACCCTGCCCTGTGTTTCAGGACATGCTGGGGACTCTCATCACCTGCACCCATCCCTGTGTTTCAGGACCAGACACTTGGGGCCTGCACCACCTTCACCTGGCACCACATGCTATAATTGGGCTTTGTGCCATCCTGAGCATCCAATATAACACTTGGGGCCAGATGATATGATACCAGGAGTTGAGCATCCTTGGGTTAGGCAGAGTACTCGCCAGATCTCTGCTGACCCACTGGGCAGCCAAGAAAAGAAGATATTTGGGGCCAGGAGGAGGAAACCAAGACAGAGGAAGGTAGCTCAGTTATATGGATGTTGCCCTAACAGGGAAGAAGTCCCAGGCCCCAAAGGGTCAGAAGTTATCCAAATGCACTTTATCCAATGAATTAAGTTGTAAGTGTGAGATGCAGTGGGTCAGTGGAAAGAGAAGAACTGGGAACTGCTCAAGATTGGAGTTCAGTTAAAGTAGCCTTTGTAGTGGCCCCAGGCATACTTTTAGACTGCTCTAAACGTATGTCTCTCACTGTCAAGGTAGGACTGAACGCTGTGGAGGCATACCTAAGCTAGCTTTAGATTAGCTTACTTGGGTACCAATAGCTTATGACATGAGGGAGCTCAGTACAGGCCTCGCATTCTGTTGGAATGTGTGAGTAATTGGACAGTTTGCCTTTAATGAGCTCCATGTTGTTACAGGTACGTTGCTATCAGTACCTGAATTAACTAGCTTGAAGGTGTTGCGACCACAATATGTGGATACATGTCTGACTGCAGGATAGGCATTCCCTAATTTACACCAGCTGCCATCAGTTCCTGAGGGCCAATACTACAGCTAAGGATGCCGGGGAAAAGGAGTTCTTTGGCAGCTCCATCTTTCCCTTCCTGGCTAGAGGATCTTGCCCCTCCACTCAGGGTCAGACTGATTGCCATATCTGGGGTCAGGAAGGAATTTTACTCCATGGTCAGATTGGTATAGACCAGTGGTCACCAACCGGTCAATCTCGATCAACTGGCCGATTGTGCAGCCTCAGTCTGTCAGAGGCTGCACGATTGGGAGCAGCAGGATGCATGTGGCTGGGCTGAGCCATGCTCCCTGCTGCCCAGGCCAGGGCAGGGTGCGGGGGCGGGGCGGTAGATCCTGTGGTGCCCTTTTCTTACCAAAAGTGATCTTCACCATAAAAAGGTTGGAGACCACTGGTATAGACCGTGTGTTTTTTGGGGGGTTGTATTCCTTTGTAGCTGGGAGGGCGGGCCTGGCCCTCTACCCTCTCTTGAGTGTATATAGACAACATTTTATAGAAGCAGGACATTGGCTGCTATGGTCCCCCTGCTTTACCTGTGGCAGGTTTAGGTGTTAGGTCTCTGTTGCATCAGGGTTGATGGTAATCTTGTGTAGAGTTTAGGGTATGGTTTGTATGGGATCATAGGAATAGGGATGATCTTGCCTGAGGCAGGGGGTTGGGCTGGATGACCTCTGGAAGTCCCCTCCAGCTCTATTTGTCTATGACTCTAGGACTAGGATTCCCCTATGCTAACGCTCCTTATCCCAGACATGGGCAGAGAATCTGCAGTGGCTCCAGTGCTGCCTGACATGACCTCCTATGTCCATGGAATCCTTCAAAGCTTAAGTCTGTTTGCTGCCAATAGAGCAGCAGAAAGAGATCCCAATATCTCCAGATAAGGAGAATCATAGGCTTTGAATTCAATCTTTTGCAAGCTGTTTTTTACATAGCATGAAGCTCCGGGTGCTTGTTGTTGGTGTTTCACGATTGTGCTGCTAAAATAAATCTTTTTTTTTTTTTGTGGGGCTGGAAAAAGATGATGAGTATGAATAGACTGACATAACTTTAGGGTCTACTAAGCTCATGTTCTGTTCCCTGGCTAGGAAAAGATGCTTTTATGCAACTGCAAATCCTGGATTTCCTGTGGTATCCTGTTACAAACCCTGATGGTTTATGAGATACAAAATGTTAAAAGTGATTCTGTTTCTTTCAGTCAAACTGTGCTATATTCTGCCTTGAGTCAGTTGTAATAAGCAAGTCCAAGACCTTTGGGCTGTTGTAACTTTCATTTCTTGGCCTACAGCCAGCTTTGATGACAATGTTGAATAGCCTTTTCATTATGTTTAGTGTTCTGTTCACCAAGAAGAGTCAGATTTTCATTTCAGTCTTATGAACAAATCGCCACAGCTGAAGACGAAAATATAACCTATCTGTGTTTCTTTGGCCGCACATATTATGCTGACATTAATGAAACTGCTAATGGAGGGATTGTAAGTTAAGCAAGTGCCATTGATAAAATGCTAAAATATGCTTAGTGCATAGCCTGCTTAGAGGAGGTGAAATAGATAATGTTTGGTTTCGCTGCCTGGTGGGTAATTGTACATGACATATAGCACTTGAAATTAGATGCGACAAAACTGGTACTTGCTATTCCCCAGAGGGCTGCTGTTGAGAATAAGCATGAAAGTGTGTGTGTAGACTGCAAAAGCAGGGATGAGCAAACTGGTTGGACTGAAATATCTGACTTCCATTTTGCCCATAGTTGTAAATGAGCAACTGTACCGGTTCAAAGACAGTTGTATTCAGCTTTATACATACAATTTATGAGGTTTGGAGGTAGTCCAGCTCTTTCTGTTTACAAACATCTTTCTTTTCCCAAGAGGCTCTGCTGATTGTGGCTAGGTGCAGACATTTAAAAAGCCCAAGGTGAAATTGTTCTAAGTTTCACAGCTTTCTGTAAGCGGCGTAGTTTAGACTGATAGCAAACAGAACACATTTGCCTTTTGGTGGGAAGGGACAATCTTAGGTCGGGTTCTGCCATTTTTAAACCAGGCCGTGTGCTGGACTTCTGTTATGGGTATAGACTGATTTCTCATCTCTTACACTGTTAAAGTGTAATGTCTGTACCTGGCCAGTATTTCTTTCCCCTGTGGAAATGAAAAGTCAGGGAAGCATCATGAAGAATCTACTTTTGTGTACTATGTAAACCACATTTGCAGCCTCTAAAAGACAAATTAGACATACAAACATAGAGATGCTTAGTACTGAACCTTTTGGTAAGTGTCTCATTGCTAAGAATCAGTTGTTTACTACTGGAACTGGTAGAGTTTTTTATTATTATCACAGTGTGTTTTACTTATGGTATTAAATATTCAATATCCTGTTCCTTTCTTGAGATGGGCAGAAAAAGTCTTAAATGCTGTTGATTGGTGCCTTGTAACTGTTTAAGGAGACAGACCTATGGAGGCTTGCTGATTTCTGAATCCTTTTGTAGTATGTGCATCCTAGGTTGTATAGAAGGGAAAGAAGACAGTGAAACCTCAGGGCAACAAGAAAGCAGAAAAATCTGGCTGGATTTTTTTTTCCTTTTACACTGCTGAGCTCTTTCAAGTGGCTGAGGAAAGGATTAAAAGTGAAGAATGCTAAAGACAAATTGAATTTGAGGCTTGAATTGTCAGTCTCCAGAGTTTCCTGAACTGACTGAATGAAAAGTTTTCAAATGAAGTCTAAAAAGAAATATTTAAACAGAGGTCCAAATGAAGACCAGAAAGGATTTACATTCTTGCTTACAGGAACTGAATAATTACTAGCAGCTAGGAAAGAAACTCACAATTCTTGGCAGTAAAATAAAGTGATCCAGCTCAAAGCACAGGCTTTTGACTAAGAATCTTTAAACGAAAATCTAAGATACTGTTGGACATGTAAAATGTAATGAACGATGTATTGCATACTTGTGCCATTTCACTAAAAAAAGTTACAGTTGGATTACTTTTTGTTTATTTCTCTGTCATCCATTGTCCAAGCAAATTATTTGCATGGAAAAGAGCATGTGACTTCGTCCCTTAAATTAAAATCTGTCATTTCATTTTAAGAAGCTTAACTTTTTTTGTCACCGACTTACCACCCAGCTCCTACCTCTCATTTTTAAATGTAAACAGCTAGGAAAGACATTCAATGTTGCAATTATATGTTTGGGTGGTATTGTTTCACCAGTTTGAGGAAATTGTCTAGATTGTACTAAAACAACACAGGTTAAAAGTTTCGAATGTTCTTCTGACTGTTGTAGATTGTTTTGGTTTTTTTCTTCTTCTTCTTTATTGGTTTCCTTGGACCTTTCTGCCACATTTGTTATGGTTGATCGTGATGTTCTTTTGATCTGTTTGAAGTTGCTGATAGAATGGTCTGAGATGGCCTTGGGCTGGTTTTATTCTTCTCTGTCAGTAATCTGTGTTTTTGTCTGGGGTCACGGCTGTGAGAGAGGAGGAGTGAGGATTTAGGTCCGAGCCATTTGACTTAACATTCTGGTGTCCTACAGAGGTTTATTCTAAGGCACTTGCTTTTTTGTTTCAGTGCTGTTGGGGTTTGCTTTTTATGAAGCCAAGTTCTTACTGCTAAGTGGATGATATGTAGCTTTATTTAGCATTGCTCTCTGATTCTGTATGTGCAGTTTGCAAGTCCACATGGCAGAGATCTTATAAGAAGTTAAAGCATAGTAAAGAAAATGTTATTGGACTGGTCCCCTGTGGAGGTGCTCCAGGCTCCTTCCATACCAGGTTCCAGTGGGGAAAAAACATCTAGTAATTTCCTGACCTGGACAGGTCTGCTGTGGATAGCTTGGTAGCCTTGGAATATTTTTCAAAATCTTTTCTTCTGAGGGGAGCCAGAATTGAGAGAGAGAAACAAAGACGTCCTGAAAAGCAATTTTTGTTGTGTTTTGTCTTGTCTTGTCTTTTTAGGCGTATCTACCTATTCTTGAGTAATTCTGGGACAATTAAAGAACAGCTATTCCAAGATGATTCCATGTGTAGACACTCATTCCACAGTGTGTGACCATACGTGGAGTTAGAAATCTTAGCAGCAATTTTTAAATTCATGTACTAGCTTTTCCCTGAAATAACTTTTGGACAAGCCTGCAAGGTAAACTTGGCCCTTCAAGCAGAGTTTTGTCCCTAGGCAGCATGTAGGACCTGGTTGTACCGGCATCTGATTGTACATTTTTTTTTAATGAAATATCTTTCACAGGAAAAAGTCAGTTAATCAGAACTGAAAGAGTTTGTGAAACTTCATTTTTGACAAACCTTCAGGAAGGTTCCTCTGGGCCAGTATGGAATTTGGGCAGGCCAGAGATACCAGAATAGCCATTGGGCAGTGGTCACAGCACTTGTCTGGGGTATGGGAGACCCAGGTGCAAATCCTTACTCTACCTAATCTAGAAAGGAAAGGAAATGGTAAAAATTTTGTTTTTCAAACATCCATGCCTACTACATGCATGCAAGAAGAAGACTGTCACTGCCTTAACGAAATTGCATTGTTGTGCTTCCTGATGTATTCCCTGCCTTCCTCTGAGCCACATAACCTGGGGGAGTTCATCTTCCATAGTTGTTGTCTTGGTCTGTCTTGCTAAAGTAGATAAGGAATCGCCAGTTGAATCTGTTCCTTGCAGAACAGCTGGGGAAGGAGAAAGAGACACAGAATTAAGGGCCAACCTTCCCCAGAAGGAAATTAAAGAGAGAACTTTCTAAGAAGCCGAGAAGACATTGAGGAGATGGGACCGCTTCATATTGGAGATGCCTTCAAGACTATTCCTTTACTTTTGAAGAGCTTGTCACAGCATGAAGCAGCCCTTCAAACAGGAGTTCAGGCTCAGTACTCAACTGAGCCTAATTATCTTTCTGATCATGAGAGAAATGAAAGACCAATGGGATATGGGGAAACAGCTGACTGGGAAAGCTTACCAGGGCAAGGGGTGGTATGTTTGTTCGCATAGAAGGATGAGAGAATGGAGACCACCAGAGACGGGACTAAAAAGTCTGCCAAGAGGCATCCCATGAAGTGGCTTTCACAAATGATGGAGATGAGTAGTCTCAGAGTAATGGCAGATGCTAGCCTGTGATCTCCCATAATAGAAAGGGAGGGCATGCTGCTTCTTTGTGGTGCTGCTGAGGAAGGTAGTGTGGAAATGCCTGCACTAAAAGGAAAAGGGCTCTTAAGCCAAAGAGCATGAAGGACTATAAAGTTCTGCAATACACTGCATTTAGTTCCTGATACAAGAGGAAAAGGGATTCTGCCTTGAGGAATGAAGGATTTTTCAGCCCAGTGAGGGCAAAAATGATTTGGTGCCATCAGAGGCAGCTAGTAGAACTGTTTGGTTTAACAGGGGCAAAAGATTACACAAAGCAAGATTATATAAATTATTAAGGGCTAAAGGGTCTGATCTCTGACTCTGGGTTTGCTTGAAAGACAGGAGTTTCTGCTTTAGCTACAGGGCTCACACACCAAAGGAGACAAAATCACCACCCCACACCAGAAACTTCCACTGCTGCACTCTGAAACAGTGGCTTTGCTACATCTTGATCTTGTGGGTAAAGTCAAACTATAGCAGAGATTTGCTCTTAGGGAATTGTAGAGGCAAAAAAAATTTAAAACCCCCCGGAAGAGCTCTTAAGAATCTGCCCAAACACCATGCTCCAATCTGAGCTACATTATGAACTGATTCCTTCTCCTCTTCTCTTTAACAAGGTAATCACCTCAGGAGGCTTCCTTCCTCCATCACGCTGTTTCAGAGCATTATTTTAATAACTCTTCTTATAGCATGTGTCAAGCAAAGTGGTATAAAATGGAAAGGGTAGTAATTCCTTCCGATTTCTGGGAAATCTAGTTTAGTGGAGCCTTAAGCCAGGACTGTAAGATGTTGAAAAGTACCCCAGGGAATATGGGAAGTGGTTTGTTTGTTTTTTCAATGTTATAGGTTTTTTCTTAATTTTGTTCCTGTGTATGTGGGGGTTTTTAATGACATTTGCTACTCTAAAGGGCATTAAATAGAGGTGCACTGATACATCAGTCGAATATCAGATTGGTACTGATATAAAGAAAACTGGCTGCATCGGAAATCAGCCTGAAGTGGCTGATAATTTGGCTGATAAAGGCCAGTGTGTGTGAGCAGCTGCAGCGCAGCACAGCACACAGTCAGTGAGGAGCACAGCCCAGCAGTGTGCATCTGATAAGTCTGGTGTGGTGGAAGGGGAAAGGGTACGGGGATAGTTTCATAGTAGTTTCATAGTTTGTAGGGTCCGAAGGGACCTAAGCAGATCATCTAGTCCGACCCCCTGCCATGGCAGGAAAGAGTACTGGGGTCAAATGACCCC
>NW_017728918.1:56394727-56407902 GCF_001723895.1 Crocodylus porosus | reverse complement strand
CGCACCATGCACAGATCTGGGGGCACATGTTCCCCTCCCCACTTCCCATGTCCTCCCTGGGTGCATGCAGTGGCATGAGTGGGCCCCTTTCCCCATTCCCTCCCCCGCCTCACCTTCCACCACAACAGACTCGCCAGCTGCACGTGGCTGTATTGGAAATCCAATTGGTATCAGCCAATATGCCTCCTTAAATATCCGTTATCATTATCAACCCCCAGAATCCCTGTCGGTGCACTCCTAGCATTAAACCCATTTATCATTGTGTTCTGTGGATATGACTGCTCAGCCCTATATGAATATGCAAATATTAGCAGGGGAGAGGAGGAGAGCATAAAAAACTCTTCCTATCACACTCCAAATGCATCTAGACAGGCCAAGAGCATTAGGCTTCTTTTCCTATCAGCAGTACTCAGTTCCCCACTTCAGTCCTGATTACAGAGCTGCCTCAAAGCTGGGCTTTGGGGTAAGTACATATTGCCCTCTATCAGGAAATGGCCCCTATGGAGTAAGGCTTATCTTTTGGGCTAGGGACAGACATTACACACAAACCAATTTAAGTGTTCAGAAACTGATTTAAACCTGTAACAGAACAGACATTCAGTGCATATAAACTAGTTTCAAAATGGCTGAAACTGGTTTGAGATAAACCTGATTGAATGTAGTATCAGACTTAACTGATTTGGCTGAAACTGGTTTATGCAATGTCTGCCCCAGACCCCTTCCTGGTTTAAGTTAAACCAGGCTCCCCCAGCATCCTGGCATGATCTCTGGGCTGGACTCCCTGCTCCAACCCTGCCAGGCTAGCCCCACCCCTCTGCTCCCCAGCCACAGCAGGGGTGGGGGTCTGGCCAGAGAGGGGTTTAATTCCCCCGTCTCTGTCCCATGGACAGGGACCTGAGCTGGGGCTGCCAGGTATACTCCTTCCCTTGCTGCAGCATCAGGGCACCTCTACCCCCACTGGCAGCAGGGTCTGCCTGCCATTGCCACTGCGCTCAGTCCCTGTGGCTGAATAAGCCCCCAGCTGTATCCTCCGCTGGCTGCCGGAGGGAGAGGGAATAACCCCAGGGGCCATCTGGCCATGTCCTCACCCTGGCACTGCAGTGGGAGGAGGCACAGGCTTTGTTGGGGGCAGCAGCCCCTGTCATAATGTCGGAGAGCATGAGTCCCTTCCCGGTGAGGGTGCTGAACTGCGGGGCTGGCTGAGCTGTGGCAGGCTGCATGCAGCAGCACTGGTGCCCAAAGCAGGCCTCCCTTCCCCCCCCCCCGGAAACACTGCCACGCTCCGCAGTAGCTCTGCTGGCCCCACAGTGTGATCTGCACTGGGAAGAGGCTTATGCTTAGGAAAACAGACATAATCACTCCTCCCTCACCTGTTTAGTGGCCAGGCTGGAGTGGGGCCAGATGCCAGTGGCAGGGCCCCTGGGGAGGCAGAAAGCGGGGTTATTCCCCACTCTGTCCCCAGGGCACTGCAACCAGGTCTGTCTGGCCTGGCTGCAGCTGCTGCTTGATCTGCACTTGGAGCAGCATCTAGTGGAATAAGCCCCTTCTCACTGGAAAGGGCCTGGCCCCAAGCACAGACCGGGTCTTCCTGCCCCACAGTGCAGCGCCCCACCGGGAAGGGGATTATGCTCCCTGACATTGAAAGGGGCTGCTGCCCCAACAAAGGCCTTGCTCCCTCCGGTGCAGTGGTGTGGCGGGCGCACAGCCAGATAGGGCCCCTTGGGAGGGGTGGAGATAGGGGTTATTTCCCCTCCCTCTGGAATCCAACAGAGGGGAAAGCAGGGGGCTTATTCTGTCACAGGGAATGTGTGGCAGTGATGGGGATAGAGGGGAGACTAGCCTTCTTCCCTGCCCCCCTCTGCTTCAGGGGCCATGGTGCCCTGCTGCTGCAGCAAGGGAGGGAGTGCCCAGCAGACCCAGCTCAGGTCCCTGCCCGTGGGATAGCGGGGATTAAACCTCTCTCCAGCCAGTTCAGCCTAGAATGGCCATGTCTCCCAGCACAGCTTCCCTGCAGCCAAGCGCCCACTCAAGCACCTCAGAGCTCCTGGCCTAAGCAACTGCAGGCATGTGCCTCCATTTCCTCAGTCCAGAGAATGCTTGCCCTGCCAGAAACTGGTTCAGCCTAGGCAGGTTAGAGTCAACCTGCAAAGGTTGAATCAATTCAGGCTCAGGCTTTTTGAATGTCTGTCCCTAGCCCTGGGGACCCAGTGCAAAGTTTTAATATTTGGTTCTTACACTAATAGCAGCCTTGAAATGGAGGGTTGCCAGTCATTCTCCTGGATGGTAGTGCCCCAGGACCCTAGCCAGCTTGAGGATTATTGAAACTGCACTTTGCACTGCTCAAACACCCTTTCTGGCTGAGTCCAGGAGTGAGTCTGCTCAAGGCATAATGATTCTTGGAGCTAAGGAAAAATACATGCAACATCACCACCCATCATAGGCCAGGCCTACAGCCTGTGTTACCAATTTACTTTTAAAATTAGTCTGAGTTGCCTTTTTGAGTTGCAAGAGAAAAATGAGCTTGGGTGGTGGTGTTTGAAAGCATAAGAAGGCCTTGGAGTTGTGATATCCCACCCTTTTTAACTTGAATGCTGAATTGAGGCAGCCATCTTCCTCAATGTCACAGGGCAGGAGTATTGCAAACCTTTTGAATGGATGTGTTACGTGCAATACAGAATCTTCTCCCCCCCCCCCCCCCAAAATAAATAAATCTGTAGGTCAGTCATTTAAACTCTATAGGTGTTAACAGGAATAAGATTGGGGAGCCCTTGTTTTTCTCACTTCATCATGGCTAAACAAGTGAACCAATAGCAACGTATGAGTAATGATCGGATTACACTTCAATTTTGCTTCAAATAAAACTAAACTCCATCCTCTCTGCTCTGTGCACATGTGAGAGAGCATACCTGTACTAAATACCACAAGCATTAGGACCAGCCCTGTGTGGTTTTTAAAAGATTTGGCTGATTAGTAGTTGTGCCACCTAAGAGTTACCTGTGAATGCTCCTGTAATGCTGTATATGTGTCAAAGCTTTTGCATGTTTAACCCCATGTTATTCCGAGTTACATTTACAGTGATTTGCTCACTTGTATAGGCAATCCAGGCATACTCTAACATGTGATGGGCTGTTCAGGAGCAACTCTTCCCTTTTTGAAATGGTTAAAAGTTATCCCTGTCCATAGCCGGCATTTTTAATACTTCGGTAATGTGCAAAGCTACTTAGATTTCCACCCACCACCATTTTTCTCAAATAACAAAAATTTTCCTGATCAAAAAGGAGTGAGAATTCTTTTATAGGACTTCAGGATAAGGAAAGAAACTGCACTGCAGAAGCCACAGGCAGCACCATGCGTTTTTTGGGGGGACATATTTGTTCAGCGTCCTAATGTACACATAATACTGAATTAGTTTTTCAGGGACTTGCAAGATTCATATTCTCTAAATGACCAAAGATTCAGAGCCTCAATTGACTGTTTTAAGAAAGTCTGAGACGTTTCTTACTTTCTGAGAGGGTATTATAACAGGAACTTTAAAAATGCATACAAATTGATAACCTTCAAGAGCATCAAGCATTTGTGGCGTTTAATTTTTTTCTTTTTTTAAAAGAGTATCAACTGGAATTTTTATCCTGGTAAAGAACCACCAGAGGGCACTACAGTTCTTTTGTAGAAATTCAAGGACTGCATGTCCAAGAATGATGGTGGAATGGGGGCTTGGGAGGGAAAGCTCCTAGGACTGTGAAATGCAATGAATAGGTAGGTGCTTGGCTAGAGAGCACTAGAAAATCTTAATAAAACAAGAATATTGATATTACCGTGACAGCACTGGCATGTGAAGGCAATATACCTTTTGACTTAGATCATGTAAAATGCACCCAAATAATACACTGACGGGCAACTTTATCAATGTTTATTAAATTTAATTGTGGAACCATAATGTATCAACATGCTCTTACTTTCAGATCCCTAACATACTCACGTGCAGCTTGGCATTGCTATATTTGGTACAGGTACTGGTATAATCTTCAGGAAGGTAAAATAAGGGCTTCAGTTCTGCTTGTCTAAGACCCCTCACCATCCCCTTCCCCCTTTTATTTATTTAAGAATCTGACTGTGTCTGACTGAAGGAATTGTCTATGTATTGATAAGGGAAAGAGTTTCGAAGAAATATTAGCACTGTAACTTTTCTTTAAAGCTATATTCACTTACAACGCAGGAGGGTAAAAAGAATAATAGTATAAATAAATAGATTCAGGGAGTTGGAAATGAATTATTTTCAGGGCTGGTAATGGCTCTTCCATGTCAGTATATACAAAGTTATAGTACAGTTGAAAGATGTATGAAAAAGATTAAATGGTTCACTGGATTTTTAGTTATATTGTATGTGACTTTGGATGTTTTAAATGTGCATATTAAGCGGTAATAAACATTAATTAAAAGAATAATGTTCTATAGCATCAAAGGTAAAGAAAAGTAGGATGCTACATACAAAGTTACCACAAAAAAACCTGGAAGCAATGGAAAAGTCTTGTAATGTATAAAGGACATTTAAAATAATGAAGCCAGTTTTAAAGATGCCTTAACCTAGTAAGTACAATCAGGTTTGGTCATAAATGATAGCATTTTCATCAGCTTACCACAGGCATGCTCAATTAGATATTTAAATTCTAAAATTTCCCTCTCTATCCCTCATTCCTAGTTGACATTTGCACCTGATTGTGGAAGGAAAAATGTTGCAGTAAAATTAAAGGCTGCTTATGAGAATTTGGCATTAAATTTCTTATGATAAGTACAGCTTATCGTATTTTCTCTTGCCACTTTGCATCATAGACTTGAAAGAAATATCTAAATATAAATCAAATTTGGGAAGAACTCATTATAGGCACAATCTTCCTCATGCTGAATGTAGCAGCATTTTGTCAACTGTATATGTGGTATATTGATAACACATACGGTGTTGTATATGTAAAATGAACAAAACCTTGTGTCCACTATAGGACAGGCTGTAGACTTTCTTCCATATTCCAAGCATGTTCATGCCCCATGGCTAGTGCATGCTGTAATACAGTGTTTCTCAACCAGTGCAACACGTCCCACTGGTGGGATGTGAAGGTCACGTAAGTGGGACTTCAACTCACTGCTCAATGATTAATATAATACGAAAATACATGTAAGTGTAAAAATACACTTCTTAGAAAAAGTGGGGTTTTGCTTTTATGGTAGGACCAGGGTTTTTTGACAAAATGGTGGTGGGATGTAAGGTGTAAAAGGTTGAGAACTACTGCTGTAATGTATATGGTGCATGACTTTTGAACTGAGCAGAACTAGTTCTTACAAAAATATCTTCCTGATGGAGTGATGCTGACTAACTTTTTGTAAAGAGCAGTACTGCATATGGAGAGCAGGAGCAGCTTTGAACAAGTGTCAAACATGTGGCCCATGGACCAGATCCAGCAGACAAGGGTTGGGTCTCCAGGCCCATTGGGCTGGATGGCTTTGGACCTTGGGGCTCATTGCTGGAGCTGCTGTTTCATTCAGCATGGCTTTGGAACCCAGGAAGTTAATGTCACACACCTCCCTGCCACTTTTTTAATCACCCTGGAGGACTAAAATTGGTGGCAGGGGGGAAAGGGAGATAAGCAGCAACAGTGTTGATTTGCCTGGGTTTTGGAAATTCACTAAAACGCTAATTGTAGCAACCATGAGGATTAATACCACTATCCCTGTTCATAAATCAATCTGGTCTGGTCTGTGGGAAGCCCTGCAGTCCTGGTCTTGCTTGCAGGAACCCTCATAGTCTGGAATGGGTCCCTGGGGCCAAATAAGTCCTGCCTTCCAACAAGGAAGCAATGGGGGAATAAGAGTCTATCACCAGAGTTCACGTGGAAAAAAAAGTTGGAGCCAAGTAGTGTATGACTAGTCGCACAGAAGAAATCTAGTCTACAAAAGAAATGATGAAGTGACTCTGCAGCAGGCATGTGGAATCCCTCTGCGTTGTTTCTGGAGCCAAGAGGCCTGCTTCTCATTTACCCAGGTGCTTGTGTTGAGTGTCACTTAGTTGCCAAAAGAGAGAAGGGAACAACTAATAGGTAGGTTTGGCATCTCATGCAGTTTATTTGCTATTTTCATCAAGCAGCCAATGCTTTGTAGTGCCTCCTGTGCTCCCCTGATCTTCAACAGAATACAGACACAGACGTGTATCCCGCCTCCCTGCTGGTGAGGTACATATGGGGACTAGCTTCTCTATTTATTATTCTTACAAATACATGCTGTCAAGCTTTTAATTTCTGTGCATCACCCATGAACACCATCCACTCCACATTCTCCCAAGCACTCTGACAATCGTGACAGCGCAGACAGTGCAACTCTACTGTGGCAGTTTCCTAGGTAACCAGCAAAGAGACTCCACACAATGGAAAGAACCCAAAAGATACGCAACATTTCCCATTCTTCCCCTCTGTCTTTGAAATGTTAAATCATAATATTAAATACTAATACAGTTCCAAAAACCCCAGACCTGAAAACATTGTAACAAAATGTAAAGACCAGATGACAGCAGGATGCTTTCTAGTGTCAAGGCTCTCTTGAAAGAGGATGGAAATTGCTGGCTGTGCAAAATTGACTCCTTGTGCCTCTGTTTTTTTTTTGTTTGTTTGTTTTTTGTTGCTGTTGTTGGGTTTTTTTTGTAGGATGAAGATTTGACTTCTGTACTCTTTTCCAATCTGCAGCTGGGAAATGATGTAAGATCCCAGTCTGTAGAACCAAAAGCTCCATTCTCCTTGTGGCTTTCTTGTCTCTGCTCTTCCTTATTTTGAGTAGACCAGCACTGCAGTGTTTTGCAAAATCCTTCATCCTAAAATTCCTCCTTTGTTGCAGGCACAAGAGTGGTTTTGTTTAAAATAGTCAGAGGTGTTTGAGGGTGGGTGTTGGTATTGCCTTGTTGTAAATGTCTTTAAGTTTCACACTTTTTTTCCTAAGATGTTTTAAATGTGAACCTGTAATATTCACCAGGAATAATTGCCAGGAGCAAAGGCCAGTGCTTAATTATTAATACGACATGCTTTCTTAATTTCTTATTTTGTTCTCTGTCATTTTGAATTTCAGGCCACATTTATTTAAAGTCAGAGAAGGAAGGTAAATGTTCTGCCTTCGTTCCACTCTGTTCTATCCTATTCATTTAGGAGTTGTGCTACAGGTAAACAAGGAGGCCTAAAATGTTAGTCACAGCTGACTAGCTTATCTTGTTGCAGATTTTGTCTTTCCATTTTAGGTTGAAAGAGCTGTTTATAGTATCTTATATACAGAACCAGAGTCACTGCTATAAAAGTAAAACCTACAGTTCAGTAGGGGTTTGTCATAGTTTCTATTCCTTGTATATCATATAAGAAGATTAGGCTATATACTGAGAAGGCAAACACCACAGTGTAATAAATTATTCTTTTAAAGTACTAAATATCATGTTCTAACCATGCACTTCTGAAACCTTGTGTATCTTGATTAGGCTTAATTGGTTTAGGTAAAAGTACTTTAAAGCGATACTAGATCACATGTAAAGATACCTTTCAAACTGCCCTTATTACGTCCATAAGCAGCTAGCATTCTTGAAAACTGTCATTTATGAGAAGCCTTTTTATTTAAGTGTCTAAAATGTTAACCTATGTCTCGTGTCTGGCTGATTTGTCTTAGCCTAACTGCAAAGAGTTCAGCCTGTTTGCTTGCTGGGAAATGTTCTTTTTCCTCTTCACATCCAGTACTCCAGCAGTAACCGTGAGAAGGTAGAAATAGACTAGATGATTATCCTGGAACAAAGACACAAATTCATCCTTTGGGAATTTTACCACAGCTTTCTACACGTAAACTTACACAAGTTAAAGACCCCGGTCTGCATATAAACTATACAAATTACAGATGCCCCCCAAGATCTCTTTTCAATATTTATTCCTTTTCTGGTTGAACTACACTTCTTAAGGGTCTAAACCACGGGCCAGATCCAGCTCATGAAGCATCTATGTCCAGCCCTCAGTGGGTCCCTCGGTCCCACCTAGCCCAGGCACCGGCCAGCCCATGGCACATCCTGCCACCCCTGGGCATGCAGCAGGGCTGGGATAGCTCCACAGCTGAGCTACTTTTCTAGGCAGCCCAGGTGGCAGTGGCTGCTGCTGGGACCCACAAGCGCAGCCCCAACCCTGGCCTACCACACACGTGCTCCAAATCACCTACCCATGCTGAGCAGTGGCAGCAGCTGGGCAGATACTGCTGCTCAGCACAGGGGAAAAATATCCCCTGCCCACCTGGCAGGTTGTGGCTTTCTTTGTCCATTCTGGCGGGAAATGCCAGCTGCCGCCCCTCCCCCCACAGCGGCTGTGCCGCGCTGCTAATTCCCCTGTGGAAATGCTATGGGGTGGGAAGCAGGGCCCAGCACAGACTGATTTGCCTTGGGCCCCGCACCCTGCTTGGATTGTCTCCGGGCAGGGTGGGGGTGCAAATGCAAGATTGGCCCCCAGACACTAGAGACCCATGGTGCACCACTGCTCCCCACCCATCCTAATCCCAGTGCCACATCTGGATCCCAGAGCTGTTGCCAGGGAAAAGAAGTAAGTGGAGGAGCCCCTTTGCCTCCATTCTGGTGCCCCTCCCCCCCATATTTACTGCCCAGAGGTCATACTGCTGTGAGAAGTCTGAAGGGCTGGATCTATCAATAGTTAATCCAGACTATGAGAAGCCCCACAGGCCAGATGACCCACATCTATAGGGCAGATCCAGCCTGCAGGCGAAATGTTTAACATCCTTGGTCTAAGCTGCTCTTAAAAACCTCTATTGATCTTCCTTAGGTAATCTGTTCCAGTGCTTGGTATTCTTACAAGCAGGAAGACTTTTTTTTTTCTTGTGTTTAACCTAAATCTCTCTCTTATTGCAATGTAAGCCTGTTCTTTCTCAGTGCAGAACCAGTTCATAACTTTCATCCTTGCAATAAACTGTTGTGTGCTTGAAAGCTAGTAGCATGCCTCTCCGATCATTTCTTCTTTCAACTAAACAAACCCAATAATTGCAACTTTTTCCCCTCAGGTCATGTTTTATGGAACCCTGGCCAGCTTTATGACTCCTCTCTGGACTCTCTTCAATTAGTTCACCTCTTTCCTGAAATGTGATACCCAAAATAGGACATCATATTCCCACTGGGACCTTGCCAGTGCTGAGTGGAGTGGAGGGATTACTTAACATGTTTATATAAATCCTCTTGTTTATACATCTCAGTGAAGTCTTTTCTTTTTTTCCTTTTTTTCTTTTGTCACACTACAGTACTGACCCATGTTCAATTTTTGATGTCCCTCCAGATTGGTGTTCCCCATCTTGTATGTATGCCATACCTTATTCTGACCTAACAGCAGTACTTGGCTTCTTTTTTTATTGAATTTCATCACAGTTATTTCAACTCATTTTTCCAGTTTGTCAAGATAATTTTAAATTTTGATCCTGTCCCTTAAAGTACCTGTAACCCTTCCCAGCTTGGTTCTTTTGCAAATTTAGTAAGTGTACACTCTATTCCATCATCCAATAAAATACTGAATAGTACTGGGCCTCATACCTCTTTCCAGTCTGAGTGATTAACTTCTTTTTGATTATGGTTTCCAACCAGCTATGTACCTACTTTTGAAGCAGTTTCCTCTAGCCTATGTTTCCCTAGCTCATTGAAGAGCATGTTCTGTGAGACGAATGTAAAGTCAACATATATCACATCTACTGCTTCTTCCCATCTAAGAGGCTTATTTGCCTTTTAATAAGAACGAACTGGAAATTAGATTCATTTGGCATGACTTTCTCTTGACAAGCCCATGTTGACTGTTTCTTTTTAGCAAGGATCTTGGATTTCTCTGTTTAAAAAAAAATTCTAACCTTCTCTGATTAAAATCCCCCAAATTTGTGTTATTCCATGATTAAATGAAATGTCACCATATGTATAGATATCAGTTGAACACATTGTTTAATTAATATATTTACAACTTTTAAGCAACTTGGAAGCTGACCAGTGCCTCAATTATTATAATAAAATCTAAATACAAAATCTAAGGCCAAAATATATAGGCATTTTTAACTTGAAAAATTAGAGCTCTCCCTGCCCTCTTCACTCACCAGGATGCAGGTTCAGCTGCATTTGTCCCTGCTGCTAATTTGTGGTGCTGACCATCCCTGATATACCAGTGCCCTGCTCCTGGCCATGCTGTTACCCCTCACTCCTGATCCACAGCCTCATGGACCTGATCAGGGGCAATGCATAGGGGGTGCACGGGAGTGCCCGCCTGCTGCTGCTAGGTGGGTAGGGGACACCTCACCTTGACACCTATGGTGACACAGCACTCCTGGCAGCAGCAGCAGCACCGAGCCTCCCTGCCCTGCTCTGGCTTCCTTCACCAGGACCCACTTGCTAGTCCATGGAGGTGGCTCCTGCCTGATGCCAGTCTGGCCAGGCTGCAGCCCTGTGCCATGCTGTGGACTTAAAAATTTGTGGGGGTATTGCCTGTGCTACCCCTGCCACCCCACACATCACCTGTGACCCTCCCTATACCCCCACATCACCTATACCTCCTGTGCTGGGCCAGTAGGGGGAGCTCCTGCATTGAGCCTCCCACCTCGCTACGCCTGTCAACCTTTCAGACTCCACGCGTTTCTCCAGGGGCACCTAAGCCCTGGCAGACCTGCTTTTGAGCCTCACTGCAGAGTCCGGGGGTAACGTATGATGCCACCGCCCTGACAAGGGATTGTCTAGGTCCTGTGTCCTCGACCCAATACAAGAACTTGGGGTACCTCCCCAAGTCGGGGGCCAAAAATAGTTTCCCTTAGTCCGCAGACCGAAGGGGCCTCCTAGGCATAATTAAACCCACCCCTCAATAAGTCTTCTACAGCAGGCACAAAGGGGAACTTTATTGCTCCTGACAGGATGAGGTAGAATAGGGTAAGAGGTAGAGTACTATCAAGGGATTACCATTGAGCAAAACAATCTGGCTGATGTAGCCATTTGATATGCTAATGCATCACTGTGAGCTGACTAGCTCTCTAGAAACACTTACAAGTATCATGCAGAAGATGGTAGAGATCTGGCTCGGAGATTTCCAGAGAGAGAGCATTTCAGATGGATCAGACTCCCTCCCTGTGTCCTGAGGCTTGTGCCATGCTGGTAAAATGGCTTCTCCCCTCTTCTTTGACCAGGCCCTTATATAACCTTTCTGACCTCAGCAGCCCAGTCCAATAGAAGCCAACAGTGTTGGTAACTAGCCAACCAATTTAAACGGCATCACTGGTTAACTGGGCAGAGGAGCAGAAGCCTTTCCCTTCCCCCACTCAGGTGACCAGAGGGACCACACCCTAGGCACCAGGCTTTTGTCATGTAGGCAGGGAGGAAAATCCCCCCTCCCTTAGGAATTTGGCCCCAGTGTCCTCAGCTGACGGGGACAGGTTCCTGGAGACAGACACAGACGGTGACATTTCTGCCACACACCCACTCCATACCTGCAGGGAGTTGTGGGAGCTGCACTCCACCATACTACCCAGTTGTATTGCCAGTCAAATGGCATGTGTGCATGTGCACGTGGCACCCTTCTGCTTCTGATCCATCTCCTCCTGCTCTCCCCAACTCCACCTGCAGTTTCCTGGATTTTTCTCCTTTAAAGGGGAAAATCTGTGAAACATATCAAGTGACATAAAAGGGGATATCCATGTTGTTTTGCAGGAAATTGAAAACCCGGATCCTTTCCTTGCTCATAGGCTTATCTTTGGTGCTGACTAACCAATTATTTGATTTTTTTTTTTTTTTGTTCCATTAGTTTTCTTGGAATTGAAGTTACGTTGAATAGTCCATAATTTCTTGAGTCCTCCTTTTTAGGGGTAAACACTCTGTTTGCCCATTTCCAGTTCTTCTGGAATCTTGCTGTCTTTCAAAAATTCTTAAAGGTAATCACTAAGATATGTGACTCTGAGAGACCTCCATTTTGACTGGGACTTTAGAATACTTGCAGCAATCTGAACCAATCCAGTAATGTCTCCTACATGTTGAGGAAATAGTCAGCACCCATAAATAAGAGGAATAGTACATGGCATGTGATGTGTTGTGGTACCTCAGAAGAACCAGAGCAGTCAGGTAATTGAGAATTTTGGGTCACTAAACAGAATACTAAATAGAATCCTAAGAAAAATAAAGTTATTGATAGTCCATCATCTCAGCAGTGCCTACTACCCTGCTATGCTTACAATCAACACCAGACTTGAGGACAACGTGGATTCTCATTCCTGTGTGAGGCTGACACTTATTTCTGCTACTAAAAACAGTGCTTTTGCTGTAGACTATAACTTTTCAGGCAGTATTTTACCACAGTTCTAGTCATTGTCATTTTTTTTAACTCCAGCCTGCATATCTTGAGCATTTCTCTACAGTCTGCTCAAATATCAGGTCTGAAGATTTTTTTTTTAGTATTTTTGTATCCATTGTCTTGAACAGGTTAAAATTAAATGAAATCTTTTTGTTGCAATTTGTTTAAAGGTGTTTCTGTCTCTCTTGTTTCTCTCTTTGGGGAGTTTTAAGCTTAGGCTCAAGGAAAAGAACTAACCAGTTATGTTGGTCAGAGCAGTTGAGATGTTGAAACCTCACAGGCAGGATGTGTACAAATCAGTATATTTATAAGTTTCAGTGACAAAATTAGTAGACTCCTCTGTTAGCTAGCTAGATAGCTCTGAACATTATTTCTCAAAACAAAACAAGAATGATACCTTATCACTATTAAAGTAACACTGAAGAAGATCAACTGAGCGTTCACAACTTGGGGAAAAATCCAAAATGTATGACCACAGCAGCTCAGCCATTGTTCACAAACATAGCGTTTGCTATTTCTGCTTTGTGCCTTACCTTAATGTTCTCTGGAATTGCTGGGAATGATCTAATAATGGGCAACAGAATGTAGTCTGAAAGAAACATAATTGCAAAGCCAAATGAGGCCTTCTATGACTTTGTACCAGTTGACAAGTAGGTGGGCTGTATGGAGGGCACCTCAACACCTAACAGCAAAATACATTAAACATGTTCTTAAATGCTTTGCTGAATTGAGAGGGTGGAAAAAACCCCGTGTAAATTCAGGGACTAAGGAAACTCCTGAAGTTGTCTTTAAAATGAAGATATTGAGTGTATA
>NW_017728918.1:56385735-56394627 GCF_001723895.1 Crocodylus porosus | reverse complement strand
TTTCAGATGGATCAGACTCCCTCCCTGTGTCCTGAGGCTTGTGCCATGCTGGTAAAATGGCTTCTCCCCTCTTCTTTGACCAGGCCCTTATATAACCTTTCTGACCTCAGCAGCCCAGTCCAATAGAAGCCAACAGTGTTGGTAACTAGCCAACCAATTTAAACGGCATCACTGGTTAACTGGGCAGAGGAGCAGAAGCCTTTCCCTTCCCCCACTCAGGTGACCAGAGGGACCACACCCTAGGCACCAGGCTTTTGTCATGTAGGCAGGGAGGAAAATCCCCCCTCCCTTAGGAATTTGGCCCCAGTGTCCTCAGCTGACGGGGACAGGTTCCTGGAGACAGACACAGACGGTGACATTTCTGCCACACACCCACTCCATACCTGCAGGGAGTTGTGGGAGCTGCACTCCACCATACTACCCAGTTGTATTGCCAGTCAAATGGCATGTGTGCATGTGCACGTGGCACCCTTCTGCTTCTGATCCATCTCCTCCTGCTCTCCCCAACTCCACCTGCAGTTTCCTGGATTTTTCTCCTTTAAAGGGGAAAATCTGTGAAACATATCAAGTGACATAAAAGGGGATATCCATGTTGTTTTGCAGGAAATTGAAAACCCGGATC
Organism: Crocodylus porosus; assembly: GCF_001723895.1. Classification (NCBI taxonomy): domain Eukaryota; kingdom Metazoa; phylum Chordata; order Crocodylia; family Crocodylidae; genus Crocodylus; species Crocodylus porosus. The sequence continues at coordinate 56,394,005 of NW_017728918.1, read as the reverse complement.
CTTTCCTTGCTCATAGGCTTATCTTTGGTGCTGACTAACCAATTATTTGATTTTTTTTTTTTTTTGTTCCATTAGTTTTCTTGGAATTGAAGTTACGTTGAATAGTCCATAATTTCTTGAGTCCTCCTTTTTAGGGGTAAACACTCTGTTTGCCCATTTCCAGTTCTTCTGGAATCTTGCTGTCTTTCAAAAATTCTTAAAGGTAATCACTAAGATATGTGACTCTGAGAGACCTCCATTTTGACTGGGACTTTAGAATACTTGCAGCAATCTGAACCAATCCAGTAATGTCTCCTACATGTTGAGGAAATAGTCAGCACCCATAAATAAGAGGAATAGTACATGGCATGTGATGTGTTGTGGTACCTCAGAAGAACCAGAGCAGTCAGGTAATTGAGAATTTTGGGTCACTAAACAGAATACTAAATAGAATCCTAAGAAAAATAAAGTTATTGATAGTCCATCATCTCAGCAGTGCCTACTACCCTGCTATGCTTACAATCAACACCAGACTTGAGGACAACGTGGATTCTCATTCCTGTGTGAGGCTGACACTTATTTCTGCTACTAAAAACAGTGCTTTTGCTGTAGACTATAACTTTTCAGGCAGTATTTTACCACAGTTCTAGTCATTGTCATTTTTTTTAACTCCAGCCTGCATATCTTGAGCATTTCTCTACAGTCTGCTCAAATATCAGGTCTGAAGATTTTTTTTTTAGTATTTTTGTATCCATTGTCTTGAACAGGTTAAAATTAAATGAAATCTTTTTGTTGCAATTTGTTTAAAGGTGTTTCTGTCTCTCTTGTTTCTCTCTTTGGGGAGTTTTAAGCTTAGGCTCAAGGAAAAGAACTAACCAGTTATGTTGGTCAGAGCAGTTGAGATGTTGAAACCTCACAGGCAGGATGTGTACAAATCAGTATATTTATAAGTTTCAGTGACAAAATTAGTAGACTCCTCTGTTAGCTAGCTAGATAGCTCTGAACATTATTTCTCAAAACAAAACAAGAATGATACCTTATCACTATTAAAGTAACACTGAAGAAGATCAACTGAGCGTTCACAACTTGGGGAAAAATCCAAAATGTATGACCACAGCAGCTCAGCCATTGTTCACAAACATAGCGTTTGCTATTTCTGCTTTGTGCCTTACCTTAATGTTCTCTGGAATTGCTGGGAATGATCTAATAATGGGCAACAGAATGTAGTCTGAAAGAAACATAATTGCAAAGCCAAATGAGGCCTTCTATGACTTTGTACCAGTTGACAAGTAGGTGGGCTGTATGGAGGGCACCTCAACACCTAACAGCAAAATACATTAAACATGTTCTTAAATGCTTTGCTGAATTGAGAGGGTGGAAAAAACCCCGTGTAAATTCAGGGACTAAGGAAACTCCTGAAGTTGTCTTTAAAATGAAGATATTGAGTGTATAATAACTTTAGACCCTAGCTGTTCTATGTTCGAATCTGTAGTCACACTTCCTCCCTCTAGCTGCAGTCCTAATCAGCAGGTGAACAGTGACTTCCAGCTGACTTTTTAAGTGTTAATTAACTTGTCTACCCAGGATACTTATCATTTTAGAAAAAAAAAACCAGATGCAATGTTGTTTTCAGCTTTAACTGAAAGAACTCTATAAAGCACCTGCTCACCTTATCCAAATCCTCTTTGGCACAGGATTATTAAAGAACCTGAAAAGAAAATTTTAAAAAAGCCAGAAAGAGCCCTTTTTCATGTTTACATCTGTAGCATAGCTAAACTCCAGTAGAAGATGCTTCAGTGCTATCAGCTCAGCGAGCATTTGGAAGTTATTCCACAGGAGGCACACAAAAAAGCCCCACCAGCAAGCAGTAGAGGCAATAGCAGCTGTTCTCAAGGAGAAGGTTTATGTCAGCACAACTTACACAGCCTCTACTCAGAAAGTTTGTGTCAGCAGCCATAAATGCTAGCCTGTCAGCATTTCTATTTTATTTCATACACAAAATGCATATTACTTAACAATTATGCCAAAGGCAGGGAATGTTTTTTGATAACTCAACTTGGAAGTAATGTCTTCCTTCGGGAGCAATTTCTGTCATATGCAGCAGAAAACAACGTGCAAGTAAAAGCAAATCTTCATGGCTCATCCCTTTTTATATAAGATTGTCCTTGAAAATCCAGTGCTTTTCATGTTATAGTGCAGTCAATGACCTATGTGCCTGATATTGATAGGTTCCCATTGACTTGAAGGAGCTTTCAAACGGGCTGTAAAGTAATGTTGCCAGTCATTTTATATAGAATTTAGATTTTGTATTGAATAAGATAGCTTGGATACGGATGGTCCTGTCGCAGGCAGGACCATCTGGAGATGACCTCTGGGGGTCCCTTCCAGCCTTACTTTTTTTATGATTCCATGTTTGTAATGAGGGGAGAATGTGATGCAATATAATGTTTGGACCCTTCTACACTTTCTCCCCAGGGACTTCAGTAGGCAGTTCATTCCAAACAGAGTCTAGCAATTCGGGTCCAATAGATGGTTTCAAACCAACAAGTATAAAAGGTAAGGCAGAGGCACTTGAAGGACTAAGAAAACACCATATAGGCTGCTTGCAGATGTTAATAGTAACCTAAAAAAACAAAAACTGCCTTACTGAAAAAAGCAGCACATTGCTTTGACATGTCTGCATAGATCAGGTGCTTCAGCAGGGCTTTCTGGTGCTTTTAGCTAAAGCTGACTCAACCAATTATTAGATAAGCACCAAAAAAGCCTGATCCATACAGATGTTGGGCAAGTCAGGTCCAACTAAAGTGCTGCCTTTTCTGTGCATATGCCGGGCTTCAGCATGGGAGTGTGCTGAGTTTAGAGTAAAGAGCCACTTTTTTTTTTTAATGTTTGCAAGCAGCCATACAGGCTAGTGTTTACTAGTTCTTGCAGAGTCCTTTCCTCCATCCCAGGCTAACATTTAACCAGCCTTTGATTTAATTCTCTCCTTGAGCATGGGTTTGATATTTTTTTAATAAGAATCCAGAAGTCATGTCTTAAAATAGTTATTTCAATAATAATGATACTATGTTTGAAGAAATGAATGTTAAAAAGGCAAAATTTCACCACTGAATCCTGCCAATATCTGAAACTCTCCAGCATGTAACCCTTACACCTTCACTATTAAGTCTCCACCTTTTTAAAATAAATATTGCCATGTGTTTCAACGTACTTAATGAGGGACTAAAGAAAAGCAAATAACTTTCAGATATTCCATACTGATGCAATTATTGTTTAGGCAAGCAAGTTGAATTGACTTAACCATATAAGTTGCTTTAAATCTATTTAGTTAGACCAGTGGTTGTTATCTATGTGGACACGAAGAGTATAGATAGACATAGGATCATAGGAAAGTAAGGCAATAAGAAACCTCGTGAGGTAATATAACCCAGGCCCCTGCTCAAGGGTGGTTTGTCCCTGACTAAACCATCCCAACAAAGCATCTATCCAACTGGCTCTTGAAAACTTCCAAGTATGGAAATTTCTGCAATTTTTCCATGGAGCCTGTTCCAACACTTGACAATCCTCATAGTCAGAAAGTTCCTCCTAATCTCCAACCTACATTTCCTCTGCTGCAACTTGAGGACTTTGTTTCTAGTCCTGTCTCTACAGTCACAGAGAAAAGATGATCTCCATCCTTTCTAGAATTGTCCGTCAGGTATTTGAAGACTTACAAATTTCCCTTCAGTCTTCTCTTCTCCAGACTAAATAACTCTCGTTCTTTCAGCCTTGCCTCCTAAGTCTTGCTTCCCAGGCCCCTAATCATGTTTGTTGCTCTGCAACTGAACTCTCTCCAATATGTCTACATCTTTCATGAAGTGTGGAGCCCAAAACTAGAACGTACTCCAAGTGAAACCTCACCAGTTCCACATACAGCAGAAGAATCGCTTCCTTGATTTGCAAGTGACAGTCCTGTCAATACCACCCAGTATATTGTTGGCCCTTTTTTTATAACAAGAAAGCACTGTTGGCTCATTCAGCTTATGGTTTACTCTAGCCCTTGGGTCCTTCTTTGCAGTCCTGCAGGTTAGAGAAATGGAGAAACTAGTACCTACAGCTTTTGATGGCATGCTATACCCTGGATGGCTGAGGCAGCTCAGGCCAAAATGTCTGGTGGCAGATTGGGAGCAATTGAGGGTTCTAGATGGCAACTGTCACCTGCTTCCCCATGATCATGTTGGTTTCCTCTGAAGCCAGTGGGTCATCTTGGCATATACTTTGCACAGATCTGATCATCTTGATGTTATGCCACCGCTGTAGACATTTGCAGGGTCTCAAGGTTATCCACTCCTATCAGTTACTGCTCTTGTCCTTGACCCATAAGGGGCAGTACATGGTCTGCAGCTGGTCCTAAGGAAAGCAGTATTCCATGGAGTCCCTGTATTTGTTCCTCCTCAGGTATGTTATTTGTGGGCTTATAGAGCACGTAACATAATTCAATGGCCAGGGTCATGAAGCCTTGAGCTTACTGCTCAGGCATAGCTGATATGTTAGGAGAGAGTATGGGAAGCATGGCTAGGTAGGTGAAGACTCCACACTGTGAATTGGCGAGCAGAGCCAGTAGCTTGTGATACTGCTCAGTAAGAGACTGTAGGGCAAGGAAATGATAGGCATCCATTCTCTGTTCCTCCTGGCAATGCAATGCACATGAAACAGAACAACCATTTTGAGGCAAAACTGATCAGTTCTGCTATGGCAGAGAACACTGAGTAGAAGCCTGGGGAGGGGAATTGAGTAGTGTTTCTTCTGGGTCCATCTGGCTGTGCTCAGAGGTATCCCGGGAATCATGGCAGAGCGGGATGATCACCAGCCTTCTAGCTGTGGGGTGATCCAACAGCATCAGCTGCTGCACGTTTTGTGGTGCTGTAGCTGGGAGTGGGGTTGTACATTTGTATGGTACTGACATGATGTAAGGGAGAAATACTTTAAACACAGGCAGGATTTGGAGCACTTTAATTGTGCATCTGTCCATGCCTTCCACAACCCAACAGTGTCTACCTCAGGGGCACAAAATACAGCTTTTATTAACTAGACCTTAGCTAGAGGGAAATGTTTTGGAGCTGAGGTGAAATTAGGATTTCAATGCAAACAGTCATTTGTAATGATTCTTAAAAGAAATATTTTCATGGTATTAGCTGTCTCAAAAGGTCAAACATTATGAGACTGCCTTCTCTCCAGCCTCTTCTGCACCATTCCCCAAATCCATAACATTTTTATTTTAAATAATCTCTTTATTTTGAAACTTTCTGTTTGCTGCCTTATTTTCATCCCTTGAGGCACACTTGTTGCTTGTGTTCAAGCTTTTCTCCACAATCTGGAGGCCCAGAAAAAGATATTATTTTTAAAATGAGAGTTAAGAGTCTCATGAAACATCATGATAGCAACACCTTAAAGCATACAATCATGATAAAGATAGTAAACTCCTCTGCATGTTTGAAACAAATAGTGTTTCTATGAGTTATATTGATTAATTATATTGGCTATCCCTCTATACAAGGATGATGTCTGCTGGGGGTGGGGGCTTACTGGTGAGTTTTAAGGTGGCTGAGTCCCATGCTCTGCAAGTTTTTCCACAGATATAACAAGTGGTGCCTTGGTGGGAGTACAACTGTTGGCCAAGATGTTGTGCATTTGCCTTCCTCATCTGCTCTATCTTGGCTTCTTGAACAAGAGGGCTGTAGCATGATGTATGGTGCAGCACTATTGAGGCTTGTTACCAGCCAGCACTTCCCAATTTGTAGGGTTGATGCCACCCTTCTTAAGGTATGTTTTCAGGGTATGCTTATAGCCCTTCTGCTGTTCTTCATGGGTCCTCTTACCATGACTGAGTTGAGAGAAGAGGACTTGCTTTAGGAGATAAATGTCATCCATCCACACACAGTGGCCAGCCTGGTATAGTTGATGTTTCCTGATCTTTGTCTCAGTGCTGGTTATATTAGCTGCAGAGAGGAGACTGGCACCGGTCTCCCTATCTAATGCGAAGGATCTTCCTGAGGCAATGCTGATGGAACCATTCCAGGCACTTAAAAGATGTCTTTGATATGTCACCCATATTTCACACCCATAGAGGAGTGTGGGAATAACCACTGCATTGTAGACCAGGATCCTTGCTGACCGAGATCTGTAGATGGAAACTGAGGCATGGCAAAGCAGCTTTCTAAAGGATACGCTGGCACAGTGAATCCTATGTTCATTTTCTACATTAAGACCAACTGACCGTGAGAGGTGACTAGCAAGGTATGGGAAATGCTCCACATTTTCCAGGGGTTCTCCACCAATGGTAATTTGTGGGGGGAGGGAGGTAGCTTGTGTTGGGGCAGGCTAATGGAACACCTTGGGCTTCTCAATGTTAAGGGAAAGTCCCAGGCTGCAATAGACACCTGAGAAAAAGTCAGATGTGAACTGCAGATTGGTTTCAGTGTGCACAAGGATGACATACTCATCAGTGTGTTGAAGGTCAGTGATACCAGTCTTAGTAACTTTCATTTTGCTATGAAGGTGCCACAGGTTAAAGCTAATCATCCATTCAATACTCAACACCAATTCCGGGAGGAAAGCGATCACAGGTGAGAATCAAAATCGCAGCAAGATAGATGGAAAAAAGGGTTGACACAGCCTTGCTTGACACCAGTATGGATGGTAAATGGGTCTGTCTTTAATCCATTGCAAAGGACTATGGCAGTCATCCCATCATGGAGTAGTCCGAGGATACTAATGAGCTTCAGTGGACAACTAAACCTAGTCAGCATCTTCCATAAGGCCTCCGGACTGACGGAGTCAAAGCCCTTGGTTAGGTCAATGAATGCCATAAACAGCTGCTGGTGTTGCTCTCTACACTTCTTTTAGATCTGTCATGCAAAAAAAATCATGTTGGTGGTACCCCGAGATGGTCTAAAGTCACACTGGGATTCTGGAAGGACATCTTCAGCAAGGGGGAAGAGGCAATTCAGAAGGATGTGAGTAAGAATCTTCCTGGCAATGGAGAGGAGAACAATGCCTCAGTAGTTCCCACACACTGACTTGTCCCCTTTCTTGAAGATGGTCATAATGTTGGCGTTCTTTAAGTCAGGTGGAACTTCCTTGTTAACCCTTATTTTGATGAGAAGTTGGTGACATTTTTGTGCTAATGCTGTTCCACCAGCTTTGAAGACCTCTGTGGAAATGCCATCTGATCCTGGCATCTTATTGTTCTTGGTCTGAGTGATGGCACGCCAGACTTCCTTGAAGGATGGGGGATCAGCAAGATTACTATTACTGGGTTATGAGATGGACTCAATGGTGGCAGTTGAGCCCTCAGATTCTCAGTTGAGTCTTGAAGTGCTCCTTCCAACATTGCTTTATGGATACATTGTCTGTGAGAAGGGTGGAGCTGTCCTGGGATCACAAAGGGATTGGGTCCCAAAGGGGTTGAGCCGTTGGAATGTGGCCTGTGGATGGCTTTAATTGCTTGAAAGAAGCTTCTTATGTCATGTTTATCAGCAAAACTCTTGATCTGCATGGTCTTCGCTTGCCACCACTGGTTCTAGATATCTTGTAGCCTCCTCTGAACCAGTGGTAAGCCTCTCATTTTTGCTGGTTGGAAGGTTCATTTTGTCAACTGCAGAGCATGGCTCCTTTCTGATGGACAGTTGCTAGGATTTCCTCATTGTTCTCATCAAACCATTTTTGATGACAGTAAGTGGAGTATCCAATTGCTTCAATGCGTACCTTGTGAATAACATTCTTAAGCTCATCCCAATGTGTCTGGATGTCCTTGATGTCAACAGGTAGGTCAGAGAGCCTCCCAGTAAGGCATTGTTGAAGAGCCTTGCATCTAACTTGGTCTTGGAGTGCCTTGATGTTAAAACTCTTCTGCATTCCTTTTTGTGGTTTGTGATGCAAGCTGCATGTCCATGATTGATCTGATTAAACTGTGATCCATCCAGTAGTCATCTGTACCTCTGGGTGATATTGGACATCAGTATAATCATGGGCTCCGACAATAATATAGTCAGGAAGGTGCCAGTGTTTACAGCATACAGGTTGAGCAACTCGTGCTCTGCACATTTGCTGAGGAGGAAGATACCATTGAATCATAGAATCAATGAGCTGGAAAGGGCCTAGACAGATCATCTAGTCTGACCCCCTGCCATGGGCCTATCCAGTCATAAAACCCCAGCCAGGTGCCTGTCCAGTCTTCTCTTGAAGATTTCCAGGAAAGGTGAAAGCACCACCTCTCTGGGAAGCGTATTCCAGGCTCTGGCCACCCTTAC
>NW_017728918.1:56382251-56384590 GCF_001723895.1 Crocodylus porosus | reverse complement strand
AGGGACTTGGCCCGAGCACCAGGAGTCCTCAAACAGCCGTGCCAATGCCTCCACAATGACACCAGCCAATTCCCTCAGCACCTGCGGATGAAGGTCATCCGGGCCCACTGACTTGGACACATCTAAGCCCTCCAAGTAATCCTTAACTATGTCTGGACTAACTGTCAGGGGACTCATGTCCTTCCTGGGCCTCTCTACGCTGTCACCCGAGAGCACCCCCTTGTCAGCGGACAGGAACAAAAAACTTGTTAAAGAGTTCTTCCTTCTCTCGCGCGTCCATCACCAACTGCCCTGCCCTGCCCTGCCTTGTAGGCGTCCAATGTTACCCTGAGACTACTTCTTGCTACCTATATACTTGAAAAAGGACTTTTTGTTATCCTTAATCCCAGAAGCTAATCTAACCTCCAGTGCTGCTTTAGCCTTCCTCACCAAATCCCTACAAGCTCAGGTCAGGGTGGTGTACTCCTCCTTTGTCCCTGCCCCCTGCTTCCACCGCCAGTACACTTTTTTCTTTGCCCTCAGGCCAGCCTGCATATCCGCGCTCAGCCATGAAGGTTTCTTGGACCCTTTTCCCGCCTCCCTGCACAGAGGAATCGCGTCCTGCTGTGCCCCAAGGATAGCTTCCTTGAGGAAGGATCACCTTGTTGGACCCCCATACTAGCTACCCCCTGGGCTCCGAGTGCCTCCCTGAGTACTGCCCTGAGCACTTCGAAGTTGGCTTCCCTAAAGTCAAGTGTTTGCACTGTGCTAGTTATCCTCCCCACCTTTCTCTGAAACTCCCATTGGAGTTGACTTTCTCCACCCCCTGTTTCCCAATGGTGCCACTCCCAAGTTCAGAGTTTCAACCAACTCTTGCATTTAAATCAGCCATGAAGATAAGCTTGTTTTCCTTGGCAATGGCAGTCAGGACTGTCAAGAGCACAGTAGAACTGTTCCTTGATGACTTCGTCATTGTCAAGTGGGGTGTGTATGCACTGATGACTGTAGCATACTGGTTGTTACTGAGTTTGAGGTGGAGAGTCATAAGGTGTACATTAATGCCCACAGGGACTTCTGAAAGCTGGCTGGCAATCTTGTTCTCGATGGCAAAGCCAACCCCATGAATACACCTCTCTTCAGGTGAATTTCCTTTCCAAAAAAAAAGGTGTAGCCACCTCCTTTTTCTTTCAGTTGACCTTCATTAATTAGATACATTTTAACAAACATGACTTTTTTATTCTCTTGTGTGCATGTGTGTGTGCCTGCACATTCCATGTTTGGTGGTTTTCCCATGAAACTTAACTGGAGAACTAGAGCTCTTTTCTGTTAGGATTCAGTCTTTTTTTTGTGTTTTCAATTGAGCTGAAATTGATGCATTGATTTTATGTAACAAAACAAAATAGCTTCCCATTCCTTCATGACCAACCACCTCAGGCCAAAACACCTTTGTTCAGCATTGCTCAGCCATTATCATTAACTCTTGAAATAATATTAATTTAGCTACGGAAGCTGTAAATGCCTTGAAGACCACAATTTTTCTGAGATAATAAAGCTTATTCATTGTTGATGGTGGAGGAACTGAATTATTTAATAAAGACAAATCCCAGTTCTGCTTAGGTAGCCCAAGTAAATACCTTATGGGTATATGAGTGTCACAGCATTCCTTTCTGCCATGTTTCCCTAGAGGCTCCTGAGCACAGCCAGATGGAACCAGACTGTGACAGGCTTGGGTGATCTCTCTGCCCAGAGTCTGGCACCTCTAGCAGCCAGACTGGCCTGTCAGTGCTCCCCAGCTTCCTCTGTCCCCTATCTCTCTCCTGCCATGATTTTGCAGTTAGATATAGAATATGAGAGGCTGCCTATGGAAGGTGGGTTGACCACCTCCTTGGTGCCTATTACTTCTCTCCTTTTACCCTCCCTCTTTAAGAGGGCTATGGTGCCCTTAGGACCTTCATTTCCCAGCAGCCCCAGTGGTGGTGCTGGCTCCATCTGACTGCTGCTGCTACAAAACCCAGCCCTGCTTCCTGGGCACCCTGGTCAGTCTGCTCTGCACCCACCACTGGAGACAGGATCTGCACAGGCTGGGTGGCTGGCATGAGGCCATAGCTGGGAGTGAGATGAGCAGGCATGCTGGGGAGACCTTGGGTTTATGGGGCAATGACGTGGGGCCAGAGCTGCAGCCAGGGCAGAGCTGTGATCTGCTACCCACATGCCCATGTGATGAGCATGGGTTCCATGGGCAGGGAATGGTGCTGTCACCACCCCAAAATCCCAGGCCTGGACACGGCTCTCCACCCAGCTGGGTTCTTGGCCAGTCTCCATGGGGACCCCAGGATCTTGGGGTGGTGACATGGGGCTAG
>NW_017728918.1:56372627-56380147 GCF_001723895.1 Crocodylus porosus | reverse complement strand
GGGGGACCATGTAGGCATCTCCTGAAGCCCTCTCCTTCAGAAGATCTGCTGCCTGCAGGGTGAGACTGGCCCTGGTTTTATGTGGCCCAGAGCTCCAACCCTTCCTGTAAGCTGGTTCTTCAACCACACATAGGAGTTTCTGCTCTGCCTGATAATCAGCCTGTCATTGAATGGTACAGCTTAGCCCAGCTGCCTCTACTTGCCCTAATGAGCTTTTTGCCTCTACTTGGCCCCAGTACTCTCCAGGGTTCTTAACAGGCCCCAGCTGCAGGATCTGTTTTCTTAGTGGGGCTGGCTGCTGTCATTGCTGGCCCCAGTGGGCTAAAACAGTCCTGTTCCTCTTAGGATTGCAAACAACAGGGTTGGATTTCCCTGTTACACACCTGAATCACTATTTGATTTTCCCCTCCCCAGGCTCCCACTCAGTGCTCTCTGCCACAGCAGAACTGGTCACTTTTGCCTCAAAAGGGCTGGTCTGTTTCAAGTGCATTACATTCCAAGGAGGAACAGAAAATGAATGCCTATCCTGTCATAAGTTTTGGTGCCCTCCATAGAATACTTTATGCCTAGTACTGACTTCTTCAGGATGCATTAATCATTGCAACTGGTGCATCTTGCCTCCAAAATAGATGTTGGACTCATGTACAGTAGGTTTACATTAATCAGCCCTATCTAGACAAAACGTCTTGTACAATCATGGAAGAGTAGTAATGCATGGGGTTGTAGATGTCATCCTCTCAATGCAGGGCCTTTGTGGAGGGGCCAAGACAGAACAGACTCTGTGTGTATTGCTAAAGAAAAAAATTGTCTACTGAAGTACAGGGCATGAGAGACACCCAAAAGTGTGAATGTGCATGTATCAAAGAGCTCCAGTTACTGGTAAGATACTTGATTTTTGTTCTCAGATTTAGTCCTCTGTCTTGTTATTAGGCCTGCACAAAGCGGCAAGTATTCGCTTCAGATTTGAATTCAGCCAATTCAGAGGGACAATGACTTGATTCGGCCAAACTGGCTGGGCAAGCAGCAGCAACACCCACATCCCATGCCCACCTGCCCCAGCTGGACAAGTGGTGGGCTATGCCCTGCTGCCACTTGCCCAGCACGGGTGGAAGAGCAGGGGATGTGGGTGCAGCAGCACTGGGAGCAGGGGCTATGCCCTGCTGCTGCTTGCCCAGCCGGGGTGGAGGGGGTGCGATGCAGTATGCGGGCTTGCTCTGGGTGGAAGGGGGCAAGCGGCAGCAGGGCATAGCCCCCGCTTCCAGCACTGCTGTACCTACATCCTGTGCCCCCCCCACCCCAGCTGAGCAAGCAGCAGCAGCACCCACATCCCAAGCCCCTCTACCCCAGCCGGGCAACTGGTGGTAGCACCTGCATACCATACCCTCCTGCCCTGGCTGGGTGAGCAGCGGGCTATGCCCTGCTGCTGCTTGCTCAGCTGTGGCAGGAAGAGGGCACAATGCAGGCAAAGCTCGCTCTGGGTGGAAGGGGGCAAGCAGCGGGCTGCCATTTGCCCAGTGGGGGCGTGGGATGTGAGCATTGCCGCTGCTTGCCCAGCTGTGGGGGGCAGTATGCGGGTGTGGCAGTGCTGGGAGCAGGGGCTATGCCTTGCTGCCACTTGCCCACTTCTGCCCAGAGAAAGTTGCACCTGCATCATGTCCCCCCTGTTCCAGCTTGGCAAGTGGTGACATGGCATAGCCCCCACTCCCAGTAGTGCTGTGCCCACGCCCTGGCTGGGCAGCTTGTCCCAGCCCCAGTCCCTCCCACACTGTGGGAACATTGATCTGCTCCCGCCACGCCTCTTCCCTCCCCACTCTGCCTACCACAACAGACCTACAAGCTGGAGGCAGCAGTGTCCAGCATGTTGAGGACTGCTGCCTGTCTAGTCTATGGCTGTATCTCCAAAGTGGCGCCGAATCTTTTCCAAATTGATTTGGAGGCTTCCAATTCAATTCGGACCTTTTAATTGGTCTCCTGTTTCAATTTGGATTTGGAAATTCGGCCACCAAATCGAGCCAAATCTCCTCCAAATCTAATCAGCTACCGAAGCTTCATGCAGCCTTACTTGTTACATTCTTTCTTTCCGATACAAATAGCTTTCTCCCTCTTATTATTTTTCTATGAATATTTTTTAGTTGTCCTACTCCTTTTAATTCTTGTCCATTAGTCAAAAAGCTGAATTCTTGTCATTTTCCTTCTAAATCACATACTGTATTATTAAAGCTCAAATGGCTGAAAGTAAAGAAAGCAGGCTGCATTATGGGCATGTGATTTTACAGTTATTTCAGGCATTTAAACAATGGCACCTGTTTCTTAGAACTAGCAAGGCAGGGTTTGAGAATTAAGAAATAGTCCCCTCCATGAATCAACTGTCAAAAGCATTTGCACACTTAAAAAACCCCACCCTAATATGTGTTGTTAGCCCATTATTAGATGCTGTAAAAAATCTCCAGCCTGTTTTAATACTAATCACAAAGTGTTCTTATTTATTTTTAAAATTACTTTAAATTTTCCTTCAGCTCATTAAAACACTATTGCGGACTGAAGAGTCTCTTTGAGAGTTTTGACATGGAGCTTTCATACCAGCAGATGGAATTTGGTTTATACTATCTCATGCTGGGATCCTACACTATCCACTCCATTCGTTTTTCAGCCAGGTGGTTGCTGCAAGGAATTCCAGTTTTATCAATATATTCTTGTGGCACTAGATAGTTCACAGCATTGGTAATAGAATTTGTAGCCTGTAAGTCTGAAGTCATATGTTTAGATCCAGCCTAGGCCAGTAATAATAGAAAATGCTTCAAAATGTCAAATATAGTTTAATAGGCCCTCATACAAGCTGTCTCCCCAAATGATTTACCAAAGGATAGCATGTAATAAACTGTTTACTAGTCTATAGCTTCTGGAAAAAAATAGCATAGGAATTAAGAGACGTAGTCTCTAGACTTCTACCAAAATCTATAGGTTATTCTTTATTTCATTCTTCCTATACACTTTTCAAACCAACCTATAAATACAGCATCACCCTAGTAGCAGATCTGTCTTTTGTTTGCTTACCAATTCTGCTATTTGTTTCACAACTCCAGGATACTCAGAAGTGCGGTAAATGATAAAGTGAAGTAAGAGGCTTAGCCTTGATCCCTATATTGAAAAGCTGACTCTCACTGATTAAAGATAGAGTTTTAGTAAACTTCAAGGCAGGGCTATTCAGTGAATTGCATCTAGATCAAGAATACTTAAGTTGGATTTCTTCAATGATTTGCCCAGAAACAGCCTCACAAACTCACATCCTTGATTCCAAATACTGGATATTTTAGAGCATGACTAGAGTGAGTGATAGAAACTTGAAATTTCTGAAAGATGCTTTTGACTTTGCTACAAAACCTATTTTAAATTTACTACGTAAGTGCATGATGAAATAAAGAATATATACTCTGTGGAGTATACAAACTCCAACTGCTTAAATTTATTGCAAGTGGATACATTATGAGTATGATTAAGAGGCACTTTGCTTTGACTGATAACTGTATTTTAAATTAACTCAATTCTGAAGCCTTTTTTGTTACTTTTTAATTCTAGCCTGAAGATGTTATCAAATATTACTCCCACTAGGGATTTAAAAATGTATAAATATCTGAAGATCAGAGGTTTCTGTGATTTTTGTCTCTCTTGGGTGCCAATGGCTGAGATGAAACTCCTTGCCGCTTCATTTAGACAGTGCTGATTTCACTTAATTTTTAATTATTTTTTTCAGGTCTTCAGATTTAATAGTTTTCTGCATTGAAAAGAACTATTTATTTTCTGCAAGATTTCAGGTAGCCTATATTGCACACTCCTAGTTGAAATCTATCTAGTCTCTTATTTTGATTTCTGCAGAGAAATTGGGTTTGAATTCAATTTTATTTGTATAGCCATATTACCTAGAGGCCTCAAGTGAATTCAGCTCCATTGTGCTAGTCGCTGCAAAAGACACATAGCAAGAGAAGGTCCCTGCCTTGAAGGTTTTTTAGTCAAAATATATAAGACTAAAAGCTGAATAAAGTAAGTATTACTCCCTTTTTTACAGTTGAGGAAATGGGGCATAGAGAGATGAAAGTAATTCACCTTTAAAGGTAAACATTAAAATGCATGTCTCTTTTCTATATGATAAATATAGTTTTATTGAAAGAAATGTTAATGCATGGAAGATATTTTAAAATAAGAAACACATTTTATTTCAATGGGATCTTTATAACTGCATAAGTATAAGAGTAAATCATAATCTTAAAAGCTCTCCTATCAAACAAAACAGTAGAATGGGCTAGAACAATGAGGAGCTTTAACTTAGCAGTACAGTGCAATGATCTTGCTGTCATTCCTGGCAAGCCTCTGATACAAATTGCTAATGGATGCTCTCTCCACTCTTTTCATAGTTCTCAAAGGTCAGGCTGGCAAGTATAGGAAAGCTCAGTGCAGAAAAGGCCCTTCAGGTGAACTCATTTTCAATCCACGTTCAATTCTTTTTCTTAACCAATATTTCCAAGTGTTATTTTACAAAGAGAAATTTCTATCCGGGAGAAACTTACCAAAGCTCACATTAGTTGGATGTTTTGATTCCTCTAGTACAGTGGTTTTCAACTTTTTTAGATTCAAGATGTTCCTTGAAAATGTCAGGGCACCTTTTGATAGCCCAATGCACCCTTTGGGAAATACCAGCGCTTTAGTGTCACTCTTTTTTTTTACTACAAAAAATAAGATCAACTCTTTTGCTGAAAGACCACAACAGGTTAGAATGCTTTTGATGCTATGGATTGCTGTTTGAAATCTTTGGGTTTATCTTGTGAATCATGTTTGCACACCTAACAATGCTAACATGATTCACAAGATAAACCCAGAGATTTTGAAGCACCCTATAGTGTTGCAGAAACCTGGATGAGAATCACTGTTCTAATAGAATTGAGGAGTGGGAGGTGACATGATAGCAGTTTTCAAATATTTGAAAGGATGCCATAAATAAGATAGAGAAATACTTGGTTTTATTTGCTCCATGCAGGACATGAGGCAATAATTTATACTTCAGCAAAGCAGATTTAGCTTAAACCTCAGGCAAAACTTACTAACTGTAAGAGGGGAAGGACAATGGAGCCAGGTGCCATGGGAAGCTGTAGAATCTGTGTCACTGGAGATTTTTTCAAGAACAGGCTGGAAAAACTGATAGATTTGGGATGGTTTAGGAACAGCGTATCCTTTATCTGGGCAAGCGGCTGGTGTAGACAATCTTTAAAGTTCCTTTCAACCCTGTGATCTAACTGGTACCAGCATCATGAAAGACCCAGTTCTAAATGTTTCTTGTATTTTCTGTGGGACTTGCATGTTCAGACTCCCAGCTATTTGGTTATGGCTTCAAACAGCTGCAAGAAAAGAAACCCTGCCATTCTTGTACATATGTTAACCAACCAACTGTATGTGTGACTTTCTATTTGTATGTATAAATATCTATACCACTTGGATACACTGTGACCCATATGAATTTGTGAGGTTTGGCCCTGTCATTAGTTCTAGGGGCATACATCTTCACTTTGTATGAGCACAGCTCAAACTGTGAGGTTTGAAAAATTTGTTCAGTGAGTTCTCCCACCCCCACCAAATGATTTCATCTCAAAGTTAAGTCATCTTTATTTTTAGCCACAGACTAGAACAGAATCCACAACTACTTGTGTTGCCCTAAGAACCAGCGGGGTATCTCTGGGTCTCCTCCCAAATGGAGAGAGAGCAAATGGCAGGTTCAATATTGCCTTAAAATATGCTTCAGCTTTCTCCAAATGAGAACCCAATTATCTTCTCCAAATGAGAACCTATTTCTTTAATAAATCAGTTTTATTGAGCATTATAAAGTATTAACTCCAAGCATGCATATAGAAATAATCTTAGCAAGTAAGTAATTGCATATTACCGGTCCCAATAATACATATCTCAAGAGCTGGCCAGGCATCTCGGAGCAGGCCGGTTCCTTGAAGGGAGATCAGATCCTCAGGCACTGTTGGGGTGCAGGGAAGGGAAGGGGGAATGGGATGGAAAAGGGGAGGAGAAGCAGAGAAAGAGAGGAAGGGAAAAGGGGAAGTGATAATGTTTATTTATAGACCTTTCGTCACATACCTACCAATTAGGACAATTTTCTGTTTTTCATCAACAACTTGGGGTTTGTCTTTGCTTTATTGTTGTTTTCCTTTTCCTGGTACCAGGGGCCACTTGCTTCAGATATGGGTGGAATGTGCCATAGCAAACCTTTTTATCCATAACAAGTGCTTTTATCATCAAACTGTTGCAGGAAAAAGAAAGCTGCATCCAACCCTTTTCTCTGTAGAGAGCAGTTCATACAATCACACAACTATGAATGCACTCTTAGCCTACTTATGTCAGGCTGCTCTAGGCCGTGCAGGCCTAAGGGACCATTTCAGTCCTGTCAAGCCTCAAGAGGCTGAACTGTCTCCACACTTGCGTCACATGTCGAGTCCAAGCCTTTCCTCAATTGGCATTATATCTTTTGCTCACTGCTGAAGACTTTCTTCCTATTCTTTATTATCTCACAATTTCAGAAGCCTTGCTCAAAGAAGTCCTGGCTTATGTGGCCAGCGTTGGCTTCCCCAGTTTACCTTTTATTGAAACAGCCTTGGCCCTTTCTTTTTCTTTTTGTTTCTGGTTTCCTAACTCAGAATGCAGCCTTTAGTCCTTTAAAGAGGAAATATATAGGTAATGATGATTTAACTTGGCATGATTTGCTTAGATGGGATTATTGCTCTAGCTTTTATTTCCTGTAAAAGGTTTTGACAGTTGTGAAACAATAGGAATGTGAAAAAGAATAAGCAGTGAACATACTGCTTTTAAAATAAGCCCATTTTCCTTTACGTAACAAAGCAGGGCCAAACCCAGGAATTCTTATGTCATATTAAACTTAAGTTATGTATGACCTGGCCTAGCCATACTGGTTAAGAGCATGAGGGAAAATCACCTCCCATTTGACACTTTCTGGCAATTCTTTCTCTGCCATGTAGATACAGGTTATACCAGGAGGAGAGGGCCCTTTTGCTAGTGTGGTTTCTTTCAGGTTATAACTACTGGCTAAAGGATTCCTCTTATTGGTATAAGACAGGGATGTCAAACTCATCAGGTCCGGTGAGCCGGATGAGAGGTGTAAGGCCAGCCGACAGGCTGAATGAGAATGAGTGTCATGGGACCAGTGTGTGGACTGGATTAGGTTTACAGACTAGTCTGACATGCTGGATCCAACACATTGGGCTGGTCCAATGCAGGTACCCCTGTCTGGCCCGGCATGCAGTACACGGGGCTGGATACGGTACACATGTGCAGCATGCAGGGCCAATTCCAGCACATGTGTAGCATGCAGCACACAGGGTCAGACCAAGGTACCTGCACTGGGCCAGCCCAATGTGTTGGTCTGACCCTGGTCTGACCCTGTGTGCTGCATGCTACACATGTGCTGGAATTGGCCCTGCATGCTGCACATGTGTACCGTATCCAGCCCC
>NW_017728918.1:56358523-56372527 GCF_001723895.1 Crocodylus porosus | reverse complement strand
ATCCAGTCCACACACTGGTCCCATGACACTCATTCTCATTCAGCCTCTTGGCTGGCCCTGCACCTCTCATCCGGCTTGCGGGACCTGATGAGTTTGACATCCCTGTCTTATACCAACAACAGGACTCCTTTAGTCAGTAGTCATAACACCTCCTGAAATAACAAACTATACCAGCAAAAGGACCTTCTTCCTGGTATAACCTGTATCTACATGGCAGAGAGAGGATTGCCAGAAAAAGTGTGAAAAGGGAAGTGATTTTCCTTCATACTCTTAACCAACATGGCTAGGCCATTGTTCACTGCTTGCAGTGTGTGGTTCCAGTCCAGGACACATGGGTGGCACAGCAGGCCAAATGATAGGCCTCTGCAGGTTGGGTCTGGCCCACAGGCCTTATTCTTGATACCCCTTACATAAGATATATCCCCACAAGGAGGCTTTGCTGGAATAGCTATCCTTTGTGGTCTCAAGCAGCAGTGCTCAGCACACCAGCCAGATCTAGCCTTTGGTGCCATCTTACCCAGCTTTGAGGGCTCCCCATGTGTCTGGAAATTTGGTGGCATAGGAGCAGTGGGAACCCTAGGCCCCGAGTGCTAGAATGGGTGCCCTCTTGCAATGCCAGGCCCCAGGGCCTGATCTTGGCATACATGGGCAGCACTGGAACTCAGTGCCCAGTCCTGGTGTATGAAGGCTAGCTGCGGTCCCATAGGGACCCAGTCTCATCACATGGGCTTTCATCCAGCTCACAAACTGCTCCTGTGCCTTTACTCTGGCCCATGGGGCCAAAAAACTTGAGTACTACTGGTCTAGGGCAGTGGGAGCTACAAATTATCCTGCACCTCCCCCAAGTACCACTCCAGTCTCCTTTCCTGCCCCATCTGCTGTTCTGCTTTCTGCCTTATCTGCCTCTGTGCTGCAGCCCCATCCCTGTTCTGCCATATTTCACTAACACAAGCTGCTCACGCCATTTGTGGCCCATGTACTTGTAGGTTGGCCATCTCTGGGCCAGAGGATCACAGGGTCTTTCATTCTCCTTCAGAATCTAACACCCAGTTGTTATTCGTTTTTGCCTGGTTACATTTTTTTAAATATATCTTGATGAGCACATGGTGCCAGATACCTGCTTGGCCACAGTGCATCCCTACTGAGGTAAAGTACTGCCCTAGCAGTTTGACTGCATCTTGAGGCTGGTCTTTGTAGCTGTTGCAACCACACTGTTAACTCAGATATGTCTACACCGGCTACAATTACACTATATGCAGCCATGTAAACATAATTTTCCAGCTGACTCTAGCTCTTGTCTTTTCAACAGCAAAAATGCCTGAGGATGTTAAAAAACTGCAGGCTCCTGATTCTTCAAGCAGACATGTAAGTACCATATGTGATCTTATGAATACCATTCCACTTGGTCAATGACTTGTAAACTGCCTCTGCTGTTAACAGTTTTATCTGTCTTCTCAATCCACTATATGTGCTGCACTTGCAGTTGGGAGTGTGGGTGGCTTGGTGACTGTTCTTGTGGTTGTGTTTTGAAATGCTAAAATGGGACTTTTGATGTTAAAATGGTGTACAGGGCTGAGGGTTTTGCTTCAGCACTGGTTTCTGTCTCTTAGTTTGCTATTGTAACTATAGTTACCGTACTTTCATTAGTGTTAGCATATTCCTCAGCAGTTTCCCCTTGTAGAATTAATGGATGTAATTACTTTCAAATACCAGTAAAATGAAAGTGACCTTTATTGTATTTGCCTCCAACGGTTTTTGTTTTTTTGGGGAGTTCTTTGGCTTTTCTGAACACCTTGTTCACCTGTGAATGAAAATGGCCCTCTAGCTTATTTCAGGCTCAGACATCTCCATTACCTTTCATGGTTTTAACTCTAAA
This sequence comes from Crocodylus porosus, assembly GCF_001723895.1. Lineage (NCBI taxonomy): Eukaryota > Metazoa > Chordata > Crocodylia > Crocodylidae > Crocodylus > Crocodylus porosus. Next base: position 56,370,651 of record NW_017728918.1, on the reverse strand, counting down.
ATATCTGAACAGCACCTGTTGGTCACCTAAAGAAATAACTGATGTCTCTGAATCCTTCCAAGTACGTCAACATGCAGCAATAAAGCTTACAGGTTTTATTATCCCTAAATTATTTTCACCCAGCACTGGAAGCACAGGTTTTCCAAAAGCATGTGTTCAGAAAAGCAATACAAGGATTTTAAATCTGGTGACTTTTGTTATTGCAGCATTTTGGAGTCCCACTCACAGATTAGGACCCCCGTGGGCTAGGTGCTGTTCACATGGAATAAAAAGACAGTCCCATGCCCCAAAGAGATTACAATATAAGAAAAGAGTTGATAGCTACAGACAAATGATGGAAGACAAAGACACAGGGACAAGGAACCCTGAACAAACATGGCCTCATGGCTACTATCCTTTCTGCTATCATGAAAGTTTATCTCAGCAGAGGCACAGCCTGCCATTTGTCAAGCATGGCACTAGATTATTTCAATGAGAGGAGCTATGTAATTATCCAGTATTTCTGTGCATGATAATGAAAGGAAGAAGAGAATTCCACAATGGCTGTTTTTTCCTTAGAGAGAGAACCGTTTATAGTGCAAATTGCTTCTGTGAATGACCCTCATCCTATAGCTGCCACAGCATGCCATTAAATGGAGGATTATTTTGAATACTTGTATCCAAAATAGAGATCTAATTAGCCCAAATTGGAAAGGTGACATGCATCTTAGCTCTGATAAACCCAATGAGTTATTCAATGGAAGCTATTATAGGGTCCATGGGCAGATTCAGTCTTTTTGTAAAGTGGGGGTGCAGAAGCAACGACCAGCACTGTAGGGGTGGCTGCACTTCCATTTCCAGCTTCCCTCCATGCTAGAGTGAGCAGACAATGTTGTAGAAGCAGCAGGTGAGGACATTTAGAGTCCCTGAATCAGGTAAAAATCACATGCTCCTGCTCTTTCCGCTCCTCTCTTCCCCTCCATGTTCAGCAGCACCTTGCCTTCCCTTGCCTCCTGTTTGCTCCCTTCCCCACCCACCACCATTCCTATTGCCCTCAGCTGCTCCTGCCCTGCTTCAGGAGGCCTGCAGGGACTGGCTACATGGGGAGCTGGTGAGGAACACTGGGGGATCAGAGCCTGCAGCTCAGTTGGAGCAGGGCAGGAGAGGTTCTGGAGCTCCCTCTGCCCCCGGGTCGGCTGGGAACATTGGCAGCCCTGGGCAGGGAAGGAAGGGAGGAGAATAGTGGGGAGATGCTACTGAGCGCAAAGGGGAAGAGGGGGTGAAATTCTTAGCTGATTTTGGGGGCTTTATAAAAGTCTGTAGCTGCTGTTCCCTTGGAAGTGGGGTGTGATCACGCCAGTGCGCTACCTCTGAATCCACACTTAATAGGATTTGTCCAGCCTAGGACTTAAGGGAGAAGAGTTTCCCTGTGGCTCTGTGTGCAGACGTTCTGAACACTCCACCATGGAGAAGGGCTACAGCAGAAGGGGTGGTGGCCATGGGCTACTTTCTGACAGGATTCCTTGTCCCTGTCAATGCACTCGATGCCTGGACTTGCAGACAAGCAAGACGGGCTCAGTGGTAGTTGTGGGCCATGTTGTCATGCCGACAAGGCTTGCAAGCTCTGCTGCCACTCATTCATGCCCAGGGGTTTGGTGACCCAGAAGCCAGCGGGACAGCAATCAGCAATAGTTCCCAGACACCTTCTGTCAACATCCTTGAGTGCATTGAGTGTCCAGTTTTTCAGCCAGGAGTATGGTTAGACCTCAGTGTCCATGGTGCTCTTCAACTGTTGGCGTTAGGAGCACAGGTTCTGCTGGCATGTCAGTGCAGTATATGCATCTGCTCATGGCACAGTCCACAGGGCATGTGCAACTGTCCTGGATGGGGAGACAGTGCCCTGGGTGTTTAGTTTACCCACACTGCTGTTGGCTATGGGGTGGGGGTACTGAGGATAGGGCAGAAGGCAGGATGAGAGGGAGCTGGGCAGTCTGATGCTGCCCATGGCCTGGGAGAAGCGTGCTCCGCTCCCCTCTCCCTCTCGTCAGTAAAAGTGACATAATTACTGCGCGTGTTGGCCTATGGCCCCTTAATAAGTGGTTGGATGGCACCTGGAGCAGACTGTGTGACTTATGGATAAGGCCTGCCAAATCAAATCCCCTTCCCTTGAAGCCTGCAACTTCTTCCCATTGTAAGTAAAAACACCCTGTCCTGGCACTGTTAACCATTCCAGTCTTCCATGTTCAATATGCTTGCTTGTGTCGTACCCGTAATTGGGTCGAGTGGATGAGTTACTTAAAGTAGACATGCAGATCTCTGAGGCAAGCTTTGTTTTATTTAAAAGAGAATGAATAACTTAGAGTATACTCACAAAATCCAGTATAGCATGTTCAAGCCTTGTTACCTCTTATGCGCCATTTGTTAAAGACACCCTTACAGATGATGCCTGGATCAGATCAGCTAAGCCACCCGTTCTGCAGCACCTGCAAAGCTTCTTAAGTCATCTGTTCTCCCAGCAGTACACTTCTATGGCAACCTGAAGATCTGCACACTTTGCTCAAATTTCGTCCCAAATTTAGTTGCATTCAAGTGGAATTTAGAACCAAATTTGGATTAACCCTTACTGTGATTGGCTAAGTGGCTACCCACCTGCGGTTAGCAGACCTTTGGATGCACTGTGCAGCCAAGTTCATATTGTAACTGCCGTATCCTGTTGTGGTTAAAATTTTGTCAAGCCGCCTTGAGCAGCTTCTTTGTTGGGCGAGCTGCCCTGAGCTGCTGCCTCGTTGGGCAAGCTGCTCACCTTTTGACACGGTTTTGTGGTTTGTAGCACACTGCAGCACAGGTGTTTTATTATCTTGACAATATCATGAAACCACGTTTCCCTGTTTCGGCAGCTCAGTAGCAACTGTGCAGTCAGAACACTTCAGTTTCTCTTTTGTCAGCTTCATGTCTGTTTTCTGTGCTGACAGCATAACCCAATATAGGGTACCGCAGCTTGTTACATCACTGCATTGCAGCTTTGTTTAATTTTGGCCTGATTTTGCAAATGAATCTGTGAGCAAACTCAGTGACCCTAATAATGTGAATAAAACCATTCCTTCAGCATAATGGTTTCTAGGGTCTAGGTCTTAGATAAGTAAGCGATTTGCAGTAGGAGTTGTCTCTTACCCGGGTTTTCATGATGTCCAGCCCAATGGTTTTCTGAGTTGACTGGAGCCTTTGTCTAACTGCAGATCAAAAAATAATGCATTAACTTGTTATTATCAAGGGTTCTGATGTTGTTATGAGTACTAGTTGTAAAGAAGGATGCAACTTTGTTTAGAACAGAGGAGACATAAGAGTTTGACACAAATATATATTGGTGCATCCCCTATCTTTCCCTGCCTTCTCCATTCCTGTGAGGAGAAATGCTTCCAAGAGCAGGATTGTTTATATTGATTCATGGCCCTTTCACAAAGAATAGAGGAGATATAAAGATGAAGGAACAGCTTGACATCCATGTATAAAACTCTCACACACACAGACGCTAATTTCTTAAAGAGAAATTTCTGTATGCGTTTTTCCCATCATGCAAAGGACTTGCTGTTTTATTAAGCTTGCATCTCATTTTATTTGAGTAGCAGAGCAAGTTATGAATAAGGATCATGTGGATTATTTTAAAAGAGATTGTTTTAGAACAAGTTGAAGGTCTTTACTGATATCACCTCAGGCACCATTTAGAGCAGCTGTCACCTCTCTTAGGGTCTGATATGGAGTTCATAGAAGATGAGGAGACTCTTTTAGTTGATTTCAGAGCTTTGGATCATCCTCATAAAACCCATTTTAGTTTGCCTTTTGCTCATCAGCTTTCTGGGCCAATTTGTAATTTAATAACTTATCATAATTTTTTTTTTCTCCTTCAGCATTGGGGCTCACTTAATGTCCTGTCATTAGGTGTGCAGGAATGCTGATTACTATCTAGGTCAATTGTGCTAAAAAGCGTCTATTATTTTACTTCTTTTATAGTTTGCATTGCTCTTTCTGGAACCTGATTGAACTCTGGGTAATGAGACCTTGTAATAATTTGCTAGAATGCATACTTGGCTTTGAAATTTTAAAGACTCATTGCTGTAAACTAAGTCCCAAGAGCAACAATGTTTTAAGTTTACCAATACTCTCTGACAGATGAGCTAACCCAGATGAGCCTGGAATAGTAACAGCAACCAGCTGTTTTTTTTGTCCACTAAGCTGATTCAGGTCTATAGCAGGCCTTGCTACAGGTTTATTGTTCATGGCTCTTTCCTTTGGGCCAAACTGAAAACTTGATACAGTTTACATGGAGACACTTTGCCTGACATCACTATTAATACAGAGCTGCTGAATAGCTTTGTAGGCCTGTTCACAGAATGTAATGCTGTAAAATGACTGATCATTCATCGGGTGGTCTGATAGCACAATCCTATCTTTGTAAATCAGTAAGTTCTTTACTCCAGACATTTCACACACTGATATTTCCTAATTTCCTAATACCTATTAACTGCATTTTAGCCATACTTCAGAGGTGTGTTTCAGGACTCTTCCCATATTATCAACATGTATTGCTTTTCTCATTGATCTTAGTATAATATTGTCATGGTATAAATAACTATAATGTCTTCCACAAACAGTTCTAAGTTTTCTTTAATTTCTGATGCTTCCACTCTCATGAGTATTGATCTGTTCCTTGGGATGTAGTCTGCTAGAGTATTAAACCCCCTAGTACATCAAGGGATAACAATAATGGATTAGTGCTAAATTTACATCTTGGCTGTTGGTCAGTGGCCTTAATGGTTGGTTCTTTATTGAACTACTAATATTTTAATTTGTGAGATGGCGTGAATATTTCTTCACAGTCTCTCCCTTAACAAACATTTCTTTGTAACCAGGACACTTTTTTCTGTCTCATTTAACAATTAGCAGCAAACAGAAGACCCTGAGCATTACATCTAGACTCACCTTTATCTATAAAGTGCTGACACTGGTAATCCCTACCATACATTTTTAAGTCAAAGCAGAATTTTGGTACTGACCTACATCATCAGCTTTTCACTGAGGAGTATTCTCGCATCAGAATTACATTTCTTTGCATTAGGTCGGCTATTGATGGTTCACAGGACAATACATTTCATAGAAGTCTATTCAAGTGTCAACCAGGCCTTTCACATGGAACACAAATACGGAGAAACTTTGTAGGATTCTGGTTCAATGAAAGCTCCGTGGTAGCTATGATCTGAGTAGGCTAGAGTTTTATTCAGCTCCACTAAAATGCATGTAAAATATTCAGTCTCACTATTCTTGATCTGGCATGCTGTAATTTTGTTTTCTTCCTCACTTCTTCAAGGAGTTCAGTATTGTATGTATTGTATATTATGGTTTTCTTTTATCTTCCCTGTATATGATAAATGTATTTCTTAATCTTAAATTCTCCTCACCTGCCACAAAGGCCATAAGGCATTGTTTTCTTCTTCATGTGCCTAAACAGAACACTGCTTTTCTGCCTCTAGCCACTGTCTTTTATACCATTTCTAAAGTTTTCAGACTAATGGACTGCAATTAATCCTGAAAATTTCTCTCTGATCAACATATTCCTCTATTATCTAAATTTAAATTGATAATGGCATAAGGGAATTCAGGCCCGATGCAAACCACAGGTTATTTGCCATGGCCTCTGGGTACCACTAGTTCACAGATCATAGTTTGGGAATTACTGTCCTTCACCAGTTTCTTATAGTAGAAAAGTGCCCCTAGCATATTACTTTTTCTGCTTTTGTTGTTCTGTGTTGGGTAGTTTCCTAATTGGTTCTGACTGGGTCTGCAGCAAGTATATTGCTCACCTGCTCTTATGCCAGTTTCTTGACTTCTGTCACTTTTCTGAAACACATACCTTTTTGTCCTGTTTGTCTTCAACTCTGTGAGATGACTCTGAAGTTCACCCAGCTCCTTAGCTGTTTCTTGATCTGCATCTTAGTTAATGAGCTCTGAGTGACAAGCTATTTGGACAGATTTCTCTATTGTCAGTTTCAACTCCATCTGTAATTGTGGCAACGCTTCTTTTTTTTGACAGCAATGCCGATTTACAGATACGTGTCTAATTTGCTCTTCATTGTCAGCCCCAGATTCTCAGTGTTTGCCAGTTCACACAGGATTCTTTTAGCAAATCGACTAGGTATCATTTAGTGCTTCAACAGTTGTAGAGCCAGAAAGCTGTCTTGTATGTGCTGTTGTATCCTGGGATGAAGTACCAATTACCTTTGGGCATATCTAACCATAGGCAGATCTAGGATTTGAAAAGAGGCGTGCAGATGGTGTATGGTGAATCACTGCATATAACACTGTAACAGAGAGCTTGGGGGCTCTCTGTTTCTCTGAGAAGCAGTAGCCTAGCCAGGGAGTTCTGCAGACTAGGCAGGGTATACAGCAAATGCAGGCTTCTGAGGCAAGAAGCTACTAGGCAATTAGCAGGCAGGTGCAGGCAGTCAGCTGACCATCCCGTGGGGCAGGACCCTGGGAACATGCAAGCTGGGGCTGGCAAGGGAGTCTCTGCCTGGTAGCCACAGGGGAAGGAGCTCCTGCCCAGGAGCGCCACCCAGGGATGCTGGGCCAACCGCTTTGCTGCCTGCAGGAACAGTGAGGCTTGGGGATCTCACAAGGATAGGAGGTATGCTGTATTAGTGATTATAGGTATACACTCTTAAAGGGACAGAGGGCTGTTGTCCCTTTATGTTTATGTTGTAGCCCAGGGGCTTGTGTTTATGTTGCGTCTAAACTGGCTTTTTGGGTTGGGACTATAAGGGGCAATTACAGAGATCCCATTAGTGCCCATGGGGCACGCGGTAGCGTTGAGCCCTGTGAAGGGCAGGCTCAAGGCCTGAGCTATTTTTGAGCCCAGAGAGGGGTGGAGTGCAAGGTTGTAAAGCACACAGGGACCTGGGCCCAGTGCCCAACATAAGCACAGCCACACAGGAGCCCAGTGCCCAAGAGAAGTGCAGCTCCACAGGGGCCTAGTGCCCAGAGGGGATTGAAGCTACTGCCTCAAAGCCTGGTCTGACTCAGTGGGCCTAGGCTAGAAGGCCTAGTGAGATTAAAGAGGAGGAGGCCAAATCCCAACAGAAGGAACAACATTATAGTAACACCTGTGAGGCATGGGGCTTGGTGTAGCTTAAGGCTTTGGGTACCCTGCAGGGCACAGCTGCCCAGTGAGGGGTCTGAGGCCCAGTGAGGCTCAGTGATGGGCCCAAGGACTAGTAGGATGCTGGGGACCCTAGTGGGGGTTAATTAGAACTGGGGCCACGCAAAGGTCTGTGGGCAGCCTCCCTATTAATCAGCATACCATCGAGGCATGGCAAGAAAAATGGGAAGGTGCCCTAGAGTTGAGCAGGCATGGTCACAGAGCCACTAGGGGGCATGGTTGCCCCTGGAGCCCTGACATGCTACAAACGGAACATATTTTTCTCCATGTAAAAAGAAACTAAAAAGCTTTACTAATATGCTAGCAGCCTAGGAGTATATTATTCAGTTTAAGATCAAAGCAAAAACAAATGTAACTTTATTGGAATGTGCATTAATTTGCTATATCATATATTATGTATTAAAAATACAACAAACTATGCAAAATAATCAAAAGATGTTCTTTAATTAGTCATGTAGTTATTAAAATTAAATGTACATCTTTCAGGTTCGTAAAACAAAATCAAGCCTTCTTGACCTTTTGAGAGTTCTTTCAGAACACATCAAAGGTAAAATCATTCAAGTGGTTTGTTACAGCACACCCTGAATATATGCTGTTTCATGTTACTGTGTGCAGATAATTTCAGCTATTGTCACATGACTGAAATGAAACATAGAAATGTTATACTGACTCTTTATTTATCAATAGGTACCTGAATTTCTCAGTTTCCTCATCCTTAGCAATTGCAGAGGAAAAGATTTTCCTAGTTACTCACATACTGGGAATGTCTGTTTTGTATAAAAAAAACTTGATATTCTTAAGTGTCACCTACTAGTACAATGTTATTTATAGAATTGTAGGGTTGAAAGAAACCTCAAAGATCATTAAGTCCAGCCCCTAACACAGATGCAGTATTTGCTGTTCCTAATCCATTCCAGCTAGATGCCTATCCGGTCTCTTCTTGGAAACCTCCAAGCCAGGAAATTTTACAGCTTCACTAGACAGCTTATTTCACTGTCCCACAATTCTTATTCTTTCAGCTTGCTTTGTTGTTTACTCAGGACACTGAAATCACAAATGGAAGAAACCAGTGAAGATGCAATGGAGACCAAATGAAAAAATTCACAGGGCTTGCTCAGTCACATTTTCCTCAGAACAGAAATAGTTGCTAATGTCATGGTAAGATCTAAAGGAACCTGTAACAATGTATATAAGATCAACAGGTGAAACAAATGAAATTCCAGTGAATAATTAAATATTTTATACTGGGAACCAGGCTTTTGTGCCAAGACACCACTTGCTTGCAAAGGTTTCACCAAGATATGTGTATTCTGAAGAGTAAAATGATCTGAAATTAAATCAGATGCTACCTTGATCAGTTTAAGAGCAGTGCTAATGTTGCAAGCTATAGGTCAAATACTCAGACCTTCTTCAGTGCTCCCCTCACCACTCCAGAGTAGGGGAACTTTGTAGGATTGGTGGAATGACTCCTGCCCACTATTCCCATACCACCCAGCTCAGTACTGAACATTGGGGTAGCACCAGGATTGGATGGGCTCCATCAACCATGGTTGACACAACAGCACTTTGAGCTAGTTAACAGGACTGTACAAAGCTTTGGTTCACAATTCGATTTGGAGGAGATTTGGCCCAATTTGCAGGCTGAATCTCCAAATCAGAATTGAATTGGGAAAAGCTTAAAAATTTTGGAATTGATTTGGAGATTCAGAGGTGGTCTTTCAGGGGAACAGAAGCTGAGAAGAGGGAGGGGGAGCAGTGGGGGAAGGACTAACATCTCTAGCTGGCCAGTGACTGTGATCTGTCCCTGAGTCCCCTTCCAATCACAGTGCTCTGGGGGAGGGACATAGAAACAGCATATAAGCCTCTGTCTGCAGGCTTCTGTGCCTTTTGTGAGCTGTTTCTGCATGAGCAGCAACGTCTGAAAGGTACTGGACTGGCTTGGCTTCCCAGTCAGTCTCCTATTACTTTTTGCTTTTGGAAAGGATTGGATATAGCTTAGCTTACTAACTAGAATCCCTCAACTTATCCATTTCTTTCAATTTATATTTCTTCTTAGGGTTTTTTTTTCCAAAACTTTTTAAAAAGAAAGCTGTGTTTTCCCTGGTAGTGGGATCCATCATTGTGCAGGGAAGCATACAATACACACACTCACACACATTAAAGAAGTCAGATATTCATAGAAGAAGAAGGGATTATATGTAGTTTTTAATATTATTAGTTATAGTTATTAGTTACATACAGACTGAAAACAATAGAGAAGAAGTCAGATTAACACAACACAGAAGTCAGTCAAAGAAGAAGAGATTATTTTAGTTACACAATACACACAGAACAGTAAACACAACGCAGAAGAAGACACACATTCAGATTAAAATAACAGAAGTCAGAGTCACAGAAGAAGAGATCAAATTATATGTAAGTATTATTATTAATCATACTTACAATCACATTATGGACAACACAGAGCTCAGATAAAGATTAACACAACACAACAAGTTAGAGTGTCACAGAAGAAGAAGAAGAAAATAGATATTTTAGGTATGCTACCCAACAGCACAGAACAGTAAACAAAACACAACACAATAGTCATATATCAGAGAAGAAGACATATATTCTATTAATAGTTACAGACATAGACACATTTTCCAGCACAGGAAAGATTAATGTGAAATGTACTGGGAAGGCAGGTGCCAGGTCTTTTGGCAGGGGGGGAGAAGGGCTAAAGGGGATAGGGGGAGAGCTAGAGCTGTAAGTCTGTCCCCCCTTCCCCACTCCTCCCCGCAAACATAGATGCATCCTCTTTCATGGCAGCCATGAATCTTGTGCTGCCAGTAGAAGCAAGGAGGTGGGAGCAGTACCTGTTCCTGCACCTGCACCCAGGGTGAGGCTTTCACTGCCAGAGAAGCTGGATCTGGAACCAGGCGACCTGAGCACCCAAGCAAAATAAATTCTGTGGGCCAAGGTAGAATTTGTCTTTGTGCTCCACGCCCCTCGAAGTTCCCCTAGACCCAGGTCTCCTTGTCAGGAAGGCACCTCAGAGGAGGTTGTGGAGGCAAGTGGCTCAGCTGAGTCGGTTCCTCCTGCTGTTGTGCCTCTGCCTGCTGAGGAGGGGGATAAGGCAAGATCCCCACCCTCAACCCAGAAGCAGGGGAGTAGTGTAGCGTTGAGATTATTTTGAGGTGGCAGATGATCCCAAGTTTTATATCTGCCATCACTGCCAAAGGCAGATCAGCCAAGGTAGGCTCCGGAGCAACGAGAGATGTGTGGGTGAAAGCCCGCTGCACCCCCGCTTTCCTGAAGCCCCCCAGATACCTCCCAGCAGCTGCGGAGCCCCCTGCCGACCCCCAGCACAGCCAGAGGCAAGCAGGGTCTGTGGTGGGAAGGGGTTAAGCCCTCTCTGAGTGGGAGGAGGCGGCTGCATGGAGCCAGGCCGGGTGAAGCCCCACCCGGGCCCCTACTTCGCCCAGACCCCAGGGAGCCATGCGGACAGGCTGCGCAAACAGGTGTGCTTATCTGCTAGCGTGTGAGTTAGCGTGGAGTTTGCGCAGGTGGGTATGTGAGACCCTGCCTGCGAACCCCCCAGGGTAGACAGTCCCAGCCGTAGCCAGCCTACCAGAGGCATGACACGGATGGGCACATACCACACCCCAAGGGTCCCCTCGGACACCTCAGAGACCGCCACCCAGATGGAGCCCATGGTTCCGGGCTCCATGCAGATGGAGCACCTGGCTCTAGGCTGTGGGGGCTGCCTGTCCCTTTTTCAGGCTCTGGGCCCCGGGAGCATGGCCACCTCCCCTTGTGGGGTCTGCTCCCTTTTGGGGTCTCTGGCACGCCAGCTGGAGGAGCTCCAGGCCACAGTCCAGAGACTGCATGCCAGCAGGGACTGTGAGCAGGAGATAGACTCCTACTGCCAGGCCCTTCTCCCCCGGGAGCCGGAGGGTAGACCACCGTCTCCCTCCAGGACAAAGGAGGACTCTGGGACCTCCCATTTTGTCCAGTCTGTCCAGTCAGGGGCATGGACCAAGGTGGTCAAGGGCCCTAAGGCCTGCTGCACCAAAGCCCCTGCTCTTCGGAGCTTAGCAACAGGTACACACCTCCAGCAGAGCCTACTGAGTTGCCAGCTCCCACAGGCAACACAGGCTCCATTGCAGCTACCATCTTCACTCTCCCCAAGACAAAATGAAAGGTGTTTGTTGTGGGAGACTCCATCCTGAGGGGGACTGAAGGGGAAATCTGCTGCCCCAACCCCTTAGTCCGGGAAGTCTGCTGCTTCCCAGGGGCCCGCATCCGAGACATTGCGGAGAAGATCCCAAAGCTCCTCCAGCCCACAGACCACTATCCTATGCTCCTTATTCACGTGGGCACCAATGACACAGCTCAGAGCACTCCCAGTCGGGTCATGAGGCGCTACAGGGGTTTGGGAGCAGGGCTACAGGATCTGGGGGCACAGGTGGTGTTCTCTTTGATCCTCCCAGTCTCGGGCTATGGGCTGAGGAGGGAGAGGAGGATCCACGTATTCAACCAAGACTGCGGCGCTGGTGTCATCAGGAAGGCTTTGGTTTCCATGACCACAGCCTGCTCTTTGGCGAGAGAGGCAGCAAGCTGCTGGGAAGAGATGGCCTCCACCTCTCTCCCCTGGGGAGGAGGCTTTTCTCAGCCAGACTGGCTGACCTGCACCACCAGGCTTTAAACAGCCCGTTGCAGGGACGGGGGGAACTATCGCCACTGCTAGCCCGCTGAGCAACCCTTGCAAAGCCAGCAGGCCAAGGCACTTAAGGGAGCCCACCCTTGCCGCAGCCCTGGTACAATCTGTGGGCAAGGCAAAAGCCCCCAAGGGGACACTTGCCTGCCTGTACACAAATGACAGGAGCTTGGGGAATAAGCAGGAGGAGCTCATCCTCCTGCTCAATGCAAATAATTATGATGTCAAAGGGATAAC
>NW_017728918.1:56335554-56358418 GCF_001723895.1 Crocodylus porosus | reverse complement strand
CGGACATCTCATGGGAGGACCACTCAGCAAAATCCGAGCGGTCGCAAAGCTTCCTCTCGTGCATGGATGATCTCTACCTGACTCAAGAAGTCTATGGGCCAGTGAGAGGTAAACCACTGCTCGACCTTGTACTGGCTACTGGGGATGACCTTATCGACGACCTAATGATCGATGGGAAGCTCGGTGACAGCGACCACGAGCTGATCACCTTTACCATCCGCCGTAAAGCTGGCAAGTCAGTCAGCAACACAAAAGTCCTTGACTTCAGGAAAGCCAACTTTAACAAGCTCAGGAGGCTTGTCAGTGAGGCCCTAAGGGACTATGACCCTAGGGAGAGGGGAGTTCAAGAAGAGTGGTTGCTCCTCAAGGGAGCGATCCTCAATGCACAAGCTAAGTCTGTTCCATCTCGGAAGAAAGGCAGCAAGAGGGCACAGCAGCCCCCCTGGCTCTCCAGGAACCTAGCAGACCTCCTGAAGCTAAAAAGAAAGGCCTACAAAGGATGGAGGATGGGATTCACCTCCAAGGAGGATTATTCCGCACTGGTCCGGTCCTGCAGAGAGCAAACCAGGAAAGCCAAGGCTGCAACTGAACTCCAACTAGGTTCGAGCATCAAGGACAATAAAAAGTCCTTTTTCAGATATGTGGGGAGCCAGAGGAAAAGCAAGAGCAACATCTGAATCCCTGCTGAACCAGATGGGGCAACTGACACCTGGCACCCAGGAAAAAGCCAACCTATTAAATAGGTACTTTGCATCAGTCCTTCATCAGTCCCATGGGACGCCCGTGCCCGCTAGGGAACAGGGAGGTCCAGGTGAGGGAGATCCCCTGCCCTCCATAAATGCTGACTTTGTGAAGGAACATCTTGAGAAGTTAGATACCTTCGAGTCAGCCGGCCCTGACAATCTGCACCCCAGGGTACTCAAGAAGCTGGCGAGCATCATAGCCCAGACCCTGGCATGGATCTTTGAAAACTCCTGGTGCTCTGGTGTAGTGCCCGAAGACTGGAAGAAGGCCAATGTGGTGCCCATCTTCAAGAAAGGTCGGAAAGTGGATCCGGCTAACGATAGGCCCATCAGCCTGACTTCTGTCCCGGGGAAGATCTTAGAAAAGTTTATTAAAGAGGCCATCCTTAATGGACTAACTGACACCAACTTCCTAAGAGATAGCCAGCACGGGTTTCTTGCGGGTGGGTCTTGCTTGAGCAATCTCATTTCCTTCTACGACCAGGTGACCTATCACCTGGGCAAGGGAGAAGAGATTGATGTCATATATCTTGACTTCAGAAAAGCCTTTGATCCAGTATCCCATGATCACCTCTTGGCAAAACTGGCCAAATGTGGCCTTGGGTCCACCATGATCCGCTGGCTGGGAAATTGGCTCCATGATCAGACCCAGAGGGTAGTAATTGATGGCAGTCACTCATAGTGTCCTGTGACCAGTGGGGTCCCCCCAGGCTCTGTCCTTGGACCCATATTGTTCAACATCTTCATTAATGATGTGGACACTGGAGTCAGAAGCGGACTGGCCAAGTTCGCCAATGACACCAAACTTTGGGGCAAAGCATCCACACTAGAAGATAGGCGGATCATCCAGGCTGACCTGGACAGGCTCAGCAAATGGTCGAATGAGAACCTGGTAGTGTTTAACACTGAAAAATGCAAGGTTCTCCACCTTAGGAGGAAAAACCTGCAGCATCCTTATAGGCTCGGCAGTGCTACGCTGGCTAGCCCTATGGAAGAAAGGGACTTGGGAGTCATCATTGACCACAAGATGAACATGAGCCTGCAATGCAATGCTAGGAACCAAAATGCTGGCTTGCATCCATAGATGCTTCTCAAGCAAATCCCGGAATGTCATTCTCCCCTTATACTCGGCCTTGGTGAGGACACAGCTGGAGTACTGCCTCCAGTTTTGAGCTCCACAATTCAAAAAGGATGTGAAGAAGCTTGAGAGAGTCCAGAGAAGATCCACATGCATGATCAGAGGTCAGGAAAACAGACCTTATGATGACAGGCTGAGAGCCATGGGTCTCTTTAGCTTGGAAAAGTGCAGGGCTCAGGGGTGATCTGATGGCCACCTACAAGTTTATCAGGGGTGACCACTAGTATCTGGGGGAACGTCTGTTCACCAGAGCACCCCAAGGAATGATGAGTTTGAACGGTTATAAACTACTGCAAGACTGTTTCAGGCTGGACATAAGGAAAAATATCTTTACTGTTTGAACCCCCAAGGTCTGGAACAGCCTGCCATCGGTGGTGATTCAAGCACCTACATTGAACACCTGAAAGAGCAAATTGGATGCTTATCTTGCTGGGATCCTATGACCCCAGCTGACTTCCTGCCCTTTGGGTGGGGGGCTGGACTCGATCTTCCGAGGTTCCTTCTAGCCCTAATGTCTATGAAATCTATGAGGCAAGGAGGTGAAACATTTTACCACCATGGCGATGCTGCTGCATCTCAGGAGGCAGCACACCTTGTCTTTCTTCCTCCTCAGCCTGGCACTATTGTGAGCATGCCCAAAGGGGAGTCCCCCACTCGCTCCAAAGCCCCTGCCCCCCCAAAGCAGAGGCAGGCTACTTTGGAGTGGTGGGGGAAAGCTGCAGACAGAGTGGGGTGCGTTGCAAGGGTGAGCAAGATCACCCAGAGCACTGGGGAGATGCTTGCTCTGGATGGCCAGCCCTTCTCCTTAGTTGAGTGGCCAGGGTTCAGGCAGCTCATGGTGTTCTAGCCCCACCCTACCAAATGCCTGTGTGCACCACCTTAGCAGGACAGTGGTGTGCTCCTTGTATGAGGCATGCAGGGAGTACTTGAGTAAGGAGCTGTACAAGGCAGGGCTGCAGGTAGCCTTGCACGTCACCTCCAGCATCTGGAGCAGCTGTCGGTGGGCTCTGCTTCAAGCTGAGGTGATGGATGAGTCCCACATGGCAAGGGAGATCATGGTGACCATGAATCACATTGTACAGGGGTGGCTGATTGGCCATGGTGAGCTCACCTGTGGGTTCATGGTCGCTGACAGCGGGGTCAATATGGTCAAGGCCATCCACGATGCCAACTTTCTTGGCATCTGCTATGTGGCACACAGGCTGCACGTTATAGTCAGGTATACCTTGGAAGGGGACAGGGCTGCCGCTGATGGCACTGTCACTACTGCCCAGATCACTTCCAAATGCAAGAAGGTGGCAGCCTACTTCCACCGCAGAATCAAGAGGGCCAAGAAGCTGTGGGAAAAACAGGTAGATCTGAGCATCCCACAGCACAAAATCAAGCAGGATGTGAAGATTCAGTGGAATTCCACATACCTGATGCTAGAAAGGCTGGTGAAACAACAAAAGGCTATCCATGAGATGGCTTTGCTTAGGGGGATTTGGATCAGCAGTCCCTTAATAGAGCTGAGTGGGATACCATCTCCCAGATCTTGGTGGCCCTCAAGCCTTTCCTGGACGGCACCGAGACCCTCAGTGCTGCCAATGCCCTCTTTAGCCAGGTGATCCCTGTAGTGAGGGAACTTGAGAACCAAATGGAGAAGTTCCAGGGGATCAATGTTCCTGGCTGGTGCAAGCCATTGTCATCAGACGTGCAGGCACTGGTGAGGTGGCTGAAGGAGAGCATCAAAAGATGGCTGGATCCTCTGCGGTCCAGTACAGTCCACATGCTGGTGGACATGAGCGACCTGAGGGTTAAGGGGAGCATGTGCACTGGCAGCACCAAAACCCTTGATCACTGGACACAGATGCTGGTCAACAGAGTCAGGGAGGCAGAAGGGCAAAGGTGAGGGGATGTGGAAGAGGGGGATTCACTCCCCCGTCCCAGCACTCCTAGCATTAGCCAGTCTTCTCCATGCCAGCCACTACCAATGTGGGCTAAAGGCATGGCTTCAATGCTGGGATCCAGATGCACCAGACCCCAGCCTTGGGTAGGTAGTACCGAGGCTTCAGTGGCTACCTATTTCACCAAGGATGTGGAGCCACTGGACTGAGACCCCTTGGCCTACTGGGTGAGCCAGAGCCAGATGTGGCAGGATCTTGCCGCGGTTGCCCATGAATACCTGTCCTGTCCACCAACCAGTGTTCCAAGCAAGAGGGTGTCCAGTGTTGGACAGGCTGGAGCGGGGCAGGGGAAGGGGGATGTAGCAGCACAGGTAAAAGTGCAGAGGTACCTGGGGAGGCAGATGTCCAGCAGGTTGTAGTGTGTCAGAATTTCACTGTCTATATTGAGTCCATGAGTTTCTGTACCCACCTCCCCATTATACACTATGGCTGAATCTCCAAATCTCTCTGAATCGGCGCCAAATCTTCTGAAGCCAATTTGGCCGAATTGATTCAGAACAGCGATCCAAATCGAACCACTGGCCTCTGCATCAACCGAATCCAAATTGAATACTTCCCTATTCGCACAGGCCTACTAGTTATGTAGTACTCCTAGAGAACTTGCCCTCCTATTTATGCTATGCTGAACACTTCAAAGAAACTCGTACAAATGGCTATAAATTAAGCCTGGGGTGGGTTTCGCAAAGTATAAGTTAATTTTTAAATTTGATACAATGCCTTCCTTAATCAGAAGCTAAAAATATTACAGAGCATCTGTGACCTACCTAAATGAATGGTATCATTGATGAATTTTCTTTCTAATTTATTTAGTTTACTTTTGTTGTGGCTGACATTATGAAGTATGATATAGAACAGGTAGACAAACAGGTGGTAGCAGAGCTGTTGCTCAGTTATCCCAGTACTGCTATTTGGCACAGAGCCAGTCACAGACAGGAACTAACTGTTGCAGTTTGTCGCTGAGATTGATAACATTAGGCATTCTGAAATTGTCCTTGATAAATTATATAAAATCCACATTTCTCCAAAGACAAACTACGAAACTACAAGAATGAGCTTCACATAATTCATACTTTTTTACTTGAAGAGATTCTGAGAGCTCAGTGAGTCACATCTAGAGTGATGTCAATTAGTTCTTTGAAATAGCTCTGCTGCACTGTACAACTGTATAATTCACATGCTCAGATAAGCAAAGTCAGTCAAGAAAGTAGTCATAGCTTTTTGTCTTAAAGTAACAATTTAATGACCATGTATTTGATATTGAAGGGGCTGGATTCTGAAGTCCTTAGTCAAGCAAAACTTCCAATGACTAGCTATGCTTCTTTTTCAGAATTGTTGTATATCACGAGCGCTCCAACTTCCAACCCCATGGGTTAAATAAGTGATACAGGGCCAGATGCAGGCCAGATCCAGTGACCAGTCAGCACATGGGGTTTATCTGTGGGTGTGATTTGGCACGCTATCCTAGCACCCTGTGCCAGAATACCCCACGTACCGCGTCATATTAGCATATGGGGACATGTCATCTGGTCCATGGGACTCCCCATGGGCCTGGAAACTTGGCCTCAGGGGAGTGGGGGCAGTGTTAATTCTGCAGTTCTGGGTGCTGCAGTAATTATTGCTGTTGCTTCTTCCCTCTGCCAAATTTCCAGATGCACAGGCTGGCTGACAGCCCTGTGGGCTGGAGGTTGAGCACTACTGATGTATACAAACATTATTCTCAGCTGCTGTGAATGAATATAGCTCTACTGAAGTCGATGAAGCTACCATGGAGAAACAAACCCTATAAATATAGCTAGAGCACTACAGGATTCATTACACTCTCTATTTAATCAGTTAATGGTGGATGGTCATTTTTTTTTTAGTGTTAGAACAGAAAATAAAACCCAAGATAGTGACATTCCAATACGTTAAGTGAAACAATGGCACGAAAAATCTCAGTACAGCACCATTGTTTCAGAGCTAGTCCATTTACTATAGGACCTCAATATTTAGCAAAATATCTGACATGCTTTGGCTTTTGCTCATTTAATAGCAAATGAACAATGGTGGAATTCATCAGAATGGTCTTCTCCGATTGACACAAATGGATGAACTGTGGATGCTGGGTTAGATAAATAATTCCCATAATTTTAAAAGGAACTGAGGGTACAATAAATATGTAGCACATTTCACAGTATTTTGTGTAAAAGATGTAAAAATGATGGCTGTGCACAAAAGAGAAAAATCTGTCAACTTGCATGATGAGTAGTACCAGGCACTATCTTCTATATTCACACATCACATTCCATATTATGAGGATATAATCTCTGACACTGATTCACATTAATGCACCAGCACACATTTATTCAATTATTTTTCAGAGAAGATTTATTTAATTGAATTTACTATCTTTTGACCTGCACTAATTTTATTCAGCCAAGTGGAGGAGGAAGGGGAAGTAAGCCCATTGCTACTTGCTTAGCCTACCAAAACCTTGGGTCCAGGTGCCATGCAGAGCACCATGTCCCTGGATATTCCCTACTCTAAGTCAGTACACAAGGGTGAGAGAAAAAGGGTGACAAGTATGTGGAATCTTGGCTCATTAATCACTGGCTAGAGTAGCTGTCATATTCAAAGGAAGAATCAGCTAACCTGCTTTCAAGGGCTGCAGTAATGTACTTCCTCCTCTCAGGTAAAGTTATTTTCAGTGAGCAACAGGGAAGTACAAAGTCTAATAGGGAAATGGCTTAGACCTTGTGTTCCCTTGGTCTACTGTAAGTTAATATCGTCTTCGTTTTGAGACAGAGAGAGACCAACACAGAAGTAAATGTTAGAAATGTGTGTGTGTGAGGGAGAGAGAGACTTTGTTTTTTACCTTTTACATCTTGTGGCAGCACACAAAAGGGGGTTTGCCATTTTAAGGGTTGGAGGCAAGCAGCTAGCAGGTACCTGATTAGGATGGCCATTTTAGGATCCAGTTCTTACAGGGTGAGGCAGCAGTTTGCTGCCAGCCGCTGAGAGAGAAACATCAGCCTGCTGAGCTACGGCTCAGGAACATCTTGGAGGTAAGGGCAGGTGCTATAGGGATGGTTTGGAGGCTTCTGATCGTGGGCATCCCCTAAAACTACACTCTGCCAGGGTAGGAAGGCATGGTGGGACTGCCTATGGCAGAGCAGTCTCAATTAAATGCCAGGACCACAAACCTTCCTGGTGAAAGGTGGATAGGAGCACCTTAACCCCTGCTGCCACCAATTAGTGGATAGTTGTGTGAGTAGTGGGAGCAAGGTGCAGTGTTACCTGGTAGTTGGATTGTCTTTATTGATGTAATCATTGTACTTCTAGTTCAGTGATTCAGAACTTTTTTAGACTCAAGGCACCCCTTTTCAAGAGCTTGGAAAATTCCAGCTCTTAGCTTTCACTTGCTTTTTGACAATGGAAACATAACAAAACAGTTCTTTTGCAAGTCGGACTGTTTTTGACACTGGATTTCTACTTGAAATCTCTGGGTTTATCCTATGGATTATGTATAGGCATTTGCACATCCAATGGTGCTAACATTAGGTGGAATCCTATACTCTCCTACGCTCTTAAAAGGAGCTGACTGTACCCTAGGATGCCACAGCACTCTTGTTGACAATCACTGTGTATTTCAAGCCCACTTTCTGTTCCTCTGTAGTTAGAAGTTGTTTGTAAAAAATTTGTAGAATGAATCCACACAACATTACTGTTGAGCTGCCCTTGCACATACAAATTAATGCAACAAATTGCTTCAGCAGTACTTGTAAGCGAGGATTAGCAAAGCAGGGCAAGGCCAAAGCCCAACCCAAGGCAAGTATGGCCAGGTGATTAACAATTACAGAGCTGTTATTTGCCCCTATTTTAACTGGACTGTCTCAACTGCTGATTTTGAATCCTTGTAGGAACAGCATCTATTCTTATTTTCAGTTTTAATTGGGGATTTTGGACAAAATAGTTTGCTCATTACCAAACTCCCTGAAGCCCCAGCTTTGGCTGCTTCTCAGCCCAATTTTCAGGGGTTTGCCTCCTCTCCACATCCTAGCCTAATGCTGCTGCTTTCTGATTTCTCAGGAGCTTCTCAGAAGCTCTGGGTCTAGTGATCTAGTCAGCAGCCTCATTCCCAAATTGCCACATTTCTCTTCTGGCTCCCCAGTGCTGCTGTGTGTGCGGATGCTGCCACTGTCACTGCCCTTTTCTGGCTTCTCAAGAGCTTCCTTGTTCTGTTGTTCTGGGCCCACCCAGCCAGGTCCCAAACTGTCATGTATCTCTTTTTTGGTGGCAGGAGCAAAGGTTGTCTGCAACACTCCAAGTAAGAAACAGGAAAAGGACTGTTCTTTCAGGGACAAGTAGCTCTCAGAGTCTGAATTCACAGTCTGTCTTGCAAAACATAATTAGACATGTGATGTATTGAACATTCTTGTATCAAGTCATTTTCTAAAGTCATTAAAAGAGAAGGCACTGGCACCGTGAGAAAACACATGGATACACAGTAAGATCAATTGTCAATAAGGCTGAAGAAAGCTAGTAGTAATGTAGCTAAATATTCCAGACTCAACAACACTTCTGAGAAGACTACTGTCATTGCTTTTGTACCCACTTATGCACGCCATACAGTTATGCATCATCACAGCTATTCATTGCTTGTCTGTGAGATGAAGCTGACTGCTTAAATACTTTCAGACTCAAAGCTGAGGAAAAACATTATTTGCAGGGGGACAAAATCTGAGACCATTGTGGAAAATGTTTTGGCACCCTATTCAGCTGAGTTACTGTTAAAAGATCTTACAGGCAAAGTCACATTCTGTAGCCACTGACACTTCAAGTAAGAACAATATTAAATATTACCTATTAGTTATATAGTATTTTCACCATCCATTAGTTTTGGAAAAGGTTGGCTTGATTTTTACAAAGATTGTATAAGAATGGCAATGCTATAAATCAATTAAATACATACAATTTTTGAGTGACAGTGGCTTGATCTCTCCCCTCCCTTGTCTTTTGTATTCTAATTTCTCTCTCCTCCTTATGCCTTGCTTTCTCCATACCCTTTCACAGCATCTGGTGAAGTGAACTTTTGTTCATGAACACTTGTGTTCTCTCTCCCTATATATCTTACTTAGTAAAAAAAGTGCATATCTACCCTGGCTTTTGAATATAGTGTCCTTTGATGTTGACAAAAGATCAGTTAATTATGGGAAAAATAATTCTGTACTTAGTAATTTAAAAGTATCACAGTTTAATTTACTGCATGCAAACAGTAATACCCGTTTGCGGCATACCACACTTAATCAGGTATGTAAGCAGAGGAAGTACGATGTGAAGTTTGACCATCAAAATTTATAACAAGGTTTCAAACTTTGCTAAGAAGGTGAAAGAATTCCAGGCTTTCTTCCAGGAGAGAGTACACGATTGTTTTCTGCAACATATTTCAGGGAGGTAGGTGTCTGTCACTTAGAACAGCTATCAAAAGACTTTTGAAATGCTGGAAAGTTGTGAAAATGTATTTCATTTCACAAGGGCAAGAAAATACCCACCCACTGATATGGGACTTCACCAGTGACCAAGAATAAGAGTTAACAAGTGAGAAATATCTGCTTCCTGAATGCTGGTCGTGCTTTGTGCAGAACTTTAGGAATGTTTATCTCACAGGAATCAAAGCACCTGAAAGTGATGCAACTCGGGCACAGATATACATGAACTGATGGAAGCCAAGAGACTATTTGAAGAACAGGCTGTGTGACAACTTCTTTGGTGTTACAGTGAATCAGAATTTGAGGAAGTTGCCTACTGTTTCAAACTGCATTTAAACCTGATGCATTGTGTGTGCAGAAGTGGAGCACTGAATACTCAGAGAAATGGTTCCCCTTTTAAACAAAGAGTACAGAGTTCATGCTCAGCCTGCATTTCAAGACCCCGTGGACTGTGTCAAATCTGTAAATGTAGCAGACCTGGATGAAGAAGCATTGTACATAAATTTTTGTATGCTTTATTGAAATAATTCTAAAGTTCCAGGACATAAACCAAGAGGAATAAAAGTGAGTCTTTTTTTTTCTCCAATTTCTCTTCTGAAGATAGTGGAGCATGTATGAACTGTGCTTGTGTGCCATCCTCCAATGGAAAGAGTATTCTCTATGATGAAGAATATGTGGATGGATGAAAGAAACAGAATGAGAGCTGCCTGTGTTAAGGGTCAACTAGGTATTCAAGCCAACAGCAAGAAATGCAGTGAGTTTCATGAATTCATCTTCAGAAATACCTTTTGACAGTGTTGTATCCATGATACAAAACTGTGCTTTAGGAGGCAAAAATAACAATGCATTATGTACTGGTGTTATTGGGCTGGGTACTCATTATCATGTCTTATCAACATGCCTTTTGTTTCCCTACCTTAGGGAACAAAAGTGCAACACCAGGGTGTTGTGAAATGTTCCAGTGCTTGAGTTGTAAGTGTCCTAATGTGTGGTGGGATTCACTAGGCTCAGGCACTTACCTCGAACATGCTGGCTTCCATGAATTCAATTCTGAGTGAGGGGTCACCTGAGTTAGCTGCTGGGACAAAGCAAGGAGTGAAGTTAGGGTGACCCCTGTCTTGGACTTAACTGCTAGTCTCCACATGGGTCATAACCTGAAACCGTCTCCTGCCTACATGCTTTTTTTCTCAAAACCTAAGAGGGGTTATTTTGGGGATGGTCCCAACAGTTTCCTTTTAACTAGCTTGTAGCAGTTTGAGCATCACCCAAAACATTTTCTATGTATTCCTCTGGCTGCCCTGACCGTCAGGATAGGATATTCTGGTATGGGACTCTCACATTTTCTTCTACTAGAGCTCTTCTACTTGGTCCCTGCAAACTGAATGTCCATTGGGCTACTGAGGGAATGAGACCCTAGACTGATGCTCACAATACTAAGGGAGAAAGGGGGCATTCAGATTTCATTATCTACTCCAATGAATGAAGTATATACAAAGTGGAATAGTTTCAGCAGAGGGACTGAAATGAGCACATCACAGAGTATCCTGTAGTTTGGTCATTAGAGTATTATTTATTTGCAGACAAGGAGATATGGTGCTAAATCTTCTCAGGCAAAAGAGAGATTAGAACCTGGATCTTCCATATCCTGGGTGAGTGCCTCAATCACTGGGATAGTGGATGAAAGGAGGCCGCCTCTGCCAACTCTCTGCTGTGTGATTAGGTATGCTCTAAACATGCCTTCCATGTCCCCCTAGATGACATTTGTGAAAGAATAACTCTTTTATGAATCCTGACAGGATTTAGATAAGAGAGAGGCATCTAACTGTTCAGCAATGTCAGGAAGTTGTCCATACCCTGAAACAAAAAATTTCAGTACCAAGATTACTTTTATCCCTGTACAGTTAGGTGTGCAGGAAAGTGCAAATACCAATAGCACTTAAACATCGCATCCAATATTTTTGTGTCTTCTGGGTTACATAAGCATGTCTAAGCCCATTTGAAAATCTTGCCTTTTGTTATTTCCCTTATGGGTCCAAAGGACTGTCTGTACTATGGTAGGCTTTAGAGTGGATAGTGCGCTTATTTCTTCAAAAGTGATGTCAGCAAGCTTTCAGGAGTGTCTTTAGATGTTGTACATCTTTCAGTGTCAAAGTGGACATGAGTTCAAATCACAGGAGTTGCCCATTTTTGTTAATGCTCCTAGGGTGTGTTTATATTGAAATGGAGGTATGATTGCAACACACATACCAGAGTTGGTCTTAATCTTTCTACTGCTGGTACCAGACACACAGGCCAAAGCAATGGCAATACAAGTTTCAGCGTGGGATGTACACTTCTAAGTAATGGCTGTGGTGGCTCAGTTATGCTGAAACCTATGCTACCACAGCTTTGTTGCTATTGGTACCAGAGCTCCTGGTTCTGGTAGCTAAACTAAAGCTACCTCAGTATGTTCAGGCATGCTGCAAACATACCTCTGACTGCAGTGTAGATGAACCCTGAACCTATCTTCATTCACGGATTCTGGGGTGAAAGGGAGGAGATGTATAATGTATCCTTATTTCTGTGTACAGAGGCAGCTGTCCAGAGAGAACTTCTGAATGGTGGTGATCTTCTGTCAAAAATAATTAACATTCTCTAACTTGATCTGGAGCTGGATTGTGGGGTAGAATGGATACCATCTGGGTTGACAATGCAGTTTAGGTGATAGTAGCAAATAGTTGCACTGGCCACTTTTCCAGTGCATTTTTAGCTTAACATTTCCCTTTACAAGCTTTCCTGCAAACAAAAGAGAGATCAGGCCTGTGCACTTTTTCAAATGAATTGTAGACATGCATGCTAAGTAAAAAGGCTTTGCAAAGGACAAAAGTGGCAGATGCATATACCAGGGATGAATTGTACTCTACTGTTTATATGTTTACCTGACTACTTCTGGAGTTAGTAGTAGTCAGTCTGCTCTATACTTTACCACCCAGAAAAGACATAGGTATGCTGACAGCAAAAAAAAAAAAAAATAAAATCTGAAACTCAAAATTCTGACCGAGAAACATAAATTTAATCATTCTAACATGCTTAGCTTTGAATTCAAAGGTTAACATTTGAAAGAAAGTCCATCATATCCATTTTATATTGTTTAAAATCCATTTGCTTCAAACTTCTCTTTTTTATTTCAGTGATATACCAGCATACTCAGAAATTATAGGTATAATCACATAAATGCTTTATTGTGGGATAAAAAGGGGTGAGGTTTTACTGTGTATCAGCTGCTCCATGGTAACTGCCTCTATGCATTTTCTTACTCTGCAGACTAAAATCTTAGGGGCAGCTAAACCAAAGTAGCTTACCCTCCTTGCACTGATGGCTATGCTACCACAGTTTAACTTCCTCTAAATATATGTAGGGTAAGAACATATACAGAACAGTTACCTGGAGCAGCTGATTCACAGTGAAGTCCTGGCCTTTTACCTGCCAGTAAGATGTCTGCATGTCCATGAACTACAACTATAAATGTTTATATATTTAAATGGAATGATGATGTCTGTTTGCTCCTTAAGTGTTATATTTTTAACCCTATATAGTTACAGTATGTGGCACATCTAGAACCTGGCTCCAGAGACCAATGAGGGGGGAACTAATACAACATTGTCCTGGAAGAGTACCTGCAGATTCTCCCAGCTCTAGTTCTGAGCTAGGTCTGTGTCCCTGACAAGAGAGAGAGAGAGACAGAGAGAGAAGTAGCAGCAGCCACAGTGATGGCGAAGAGGTTCCTTGAGACTGAGGTGCCCAGGACTGAAAAACAGCCCCATGAAAGCGAAATCCAACCACAAATAAAGTTGCTTATTTGCCTATTTCAGCAATTTATCAAAATGTTAGTATATTCTACTCCTGCTTTCTAAGAATTTCATAATCTTTCCCAGATTTTCACCTGAATTTGAATTTTTGAATTTATACAACCTGATGAGCATGACTTTCTCTTCTATCATCTAGAATGACTGTTAATGAAACAATGATCTGGAATGAATCCTTTAGGATCCTATTCAATGCATCCTTCCAGTTTTATAATGAATTAACTGAACTATCAATAATTACTGTTTTTAATTGCATTGCAAGTTTTAATAATCACATTGAATACACATCATTACCTTACAATGGAATATTATTTCCAGTATAAAGGCCACTGCATAGCCTTTATCAAAGAAATATTATGGTATGACTTTTATATTTATCAAATCCATGTTGTCTGTTAGTAACTGTTTCATTATCTGATCTACCAATATTTCACATATGTTACTGGTCTATACCTTCCTGAGCGAGATAAGATTATTTGGGCTATCTTATGCAGAAAGTCAGACTACATGATCATCATGATGGTTCCTTATAGCCTTGAAATTTATGAATTTACAGCATAATGGAATGTTTCAGTTACTGGGATGCCAAGAAGTCCTCTAAACTCCTTAAAAATGACAGCCTGTGATTGTGACATCTACTAATTCCTTTATTGTTCTACCCTAAATTTTATTGGGAGCTATTTAATCTGTCAAAACCCACTTTTAGGAGCTATCCAAGATGATAAACTGTGTCATCATCAGTACTAAGTGCCTATAGCACGCAATAGGACCCAGCAATAAGCACTATAAAGAACAGTTGTCCTGGTTCACAGAATTATATGAATATGAGAAAGCCACTTCAAAACACAGCCAGCGCACCCTCTTAGAGGTAAGAATACTCATACCTACAGATGGATTGGCTATCCTAAACAAGCCTTGATCTGAAATCATAGAAAATTCATAGAAAATTAGGGTTGGAAGGGACCTCAGGAGGTCATCTAAT
Organism: Crocodylus porosus; assembly: GCF_001723895.1. NCBI lineage: Eukaryota > Metazoa > Chordata > Crocodylia > Crocodylidae > Crocodylus > Crocodylus porosus. The sequence goes on along the minus strand of NW_017728918.1, from coordinate 56,344,296 downwards.
ACAATTCCCTGCTCAAAGCATTACCATCCCCAACTATGTCATCCCAGCCAAGGCTTTCTCTAGCCAGGTCTTAAAAATTTCTTAAGAATGGCGATTCCACAACTTCCCTGGGTAACCTGTTCTAGTGCTTTACTACCCTCCTTGTAAGAAAGTTTTTCCCTATCTAACCTAAACTTCCCTTGCAGCAACTTGAGACCATTGCTCCTTGTTTTGTCATCTGCCACCTCTGAGAACAGACTAGCTCCATCCTTTTTGTAACCACCCTTCAGGTCGTTGAAGGCTGCTATTAAATCTATGAATCCAGTCATGCCTTTCTTAGTTCACGAAAGTAAGTTGTCAGTAACTTAAGAAACAGAAATAGAAAGACTGAGATGATTCATACAGAGGAGGATTCTTCCCTTCTTCCCTCAGCTATGTAACAGCACAGCCAATACTGAAGGAACACACCCTCGGCACACTGTTTCTAGCCAACTACCATCCAGTATCAAACCTTCTATTCTTGAGCAAGCTCATAGAGAAGATAGACAAAATCCAACTACAAGCTCATCTACCTACAGCAAATACTCTAGACCCAGTACAGTCTAGATGCATGTAAAGATTACAGGGACAAAAACACTGAAGGAGTACTGATGGCTGATCTATTGTTGTTTCATCATCTTGGATCTCCCTGCAGCATTTAAGAACGTTGATCCTAAGTATTTCTGTTTTCCATGAGAATGATGCAGGGGAATGCACTGAAATGGTTTAAGTCCTTCCAGGCAAGACTCATTCACAGAATAATGATGGGAAAATGTACCTTTACCTCTAAGGCCCTGACTTGAGCAGTCCTAGGAAATTATTTTTTTTTTCTCTAGTCCTTATTATCTACATGTAGCCAACAGGTGAAGAAGGAAAAAGACATGGACTCCAGGGCTGTGTTCAGATGAGCACAGATGTGTGGCATGTGGTGCCACAAACCTGGCTGTGGCACCACATATTGTACATGTGGGTGTTCCCCATGCTGCTACCTTGCGGTGCTGGGGGGAGTTGATCCCAGGAGATCCTGGCGTCAAGAATACTCGTGCCAAAAAAAAAAGGGGTGGTGCACATGGTGGCAGTGCACATCGCCCGAAACTGGAGCCTGGCCAGCTAGAGTTGCACTCTGGCTTCTGGCCAGGATCCCAGCTGCAGGAGCACCTTGGCTGCAGATCCCTGAGGCCCCCAGGGGCCCAGATAAGGCTTCTGGGGCCAGCACAGTTACTGGCCTCAGCCTCTCCTGCCACACTCAGGGTAACAAGGTGTGCTGATGGTGCTTGTCCCCAGAGAAACAAATGTCCATGCCCATATGGACGTGACTCAGAAGGACCAGCTGCACAATACACATTGTCCTTTCAAGACATTGGACCATTCCACTACCCCTAAGGTACCCGGTGTTTACAAAAGGGCAGCTCAGGGATGAAAACCAGTTGATGGAGAGGTGAGTCCAGGCAAGAGAGATATAATGCTAGTGGGGAAAAGACAGTACTTTGAGGAGTTTACATCCATGATGCAGTGACTTTTTTTGTTGAAATCAGTCAATTCAGACTGTAGTTTAGAACTGTTTCTGAATTCCTTACTAAACTTTTGTAGAGCAGCATCCAAGAGTAATAACATCTAATATCTCAGGTTAGCTAAATGATTCTATCCTATCTTGGCAGAAGATGATCTGACTTCAGGTATTCATATTTTTTTTTATCTCTACTGTGGTCTGTGAATGGCAGGTACCCCTGGCAGCTGGGGGGGCATGGCTGCACTGGCGGATGTGCGAGTCCCGTGGCGGTGAGCAGTGAGCTCCCGCAGATGCTACCAGCACCGTCAGGGAGGGGGACAGGGAGGGAGGGGCTGACGAGCACCGACCATGGGTTGGCGACCACCCACAGATGCCGCTGGCAGCATCAGCAGTGGCCCGGAGTGATCAGAAAGGGCAAGTGGGGTGGCAAGTGGCAACCGCTTGCAGGCCCTGCTGCCACTTTTTGCAGGGGGTGGTGCACCCCCTATGCATCACTGCTGCTGTGGCCTACAGCAATATGATACACCTGGGCATGAAAGCATCAGCCTTTGTGGAACCCCAAGTAGTACAGAATGCTGTGAGAACATTACACCTGTCCTGCTCTCTGTACTGTCTTCTCATAGGGTATCAGGGCAAGTCTAGGGTCTTAGTCATATCTTCAAGGTATACAATTGTCAGGGTCCAGCATACATATGAGGGTGAAGCTGCATGTAACAATTGATCCATTCCCAAATGTCATCACATAGGAACCACTTTACAATTGTGTACTATGGCTCTGACTCAAGAAGTGTGAGTGAACACCCAGCCTAGCATGCCTCACAGTAGGCAAATATAAGGGAGTGCTTGTACCCATGCTCTTGGAGTCCTAGGGATGGGGTCAAGTAAAGTTATGATGTGGCTGGTTAGAAAGATAACTCGTATTGAACAGGCAGTACAAAAGAGTAAAAAGAGGGGCAGTAGGGTTCTGGCAGCATACCAGAGTGGCCAGAAGAAGCAGTGGGAAAGAGGGGTGAGGATTGATGCAGTGTGGGCTGCCTGGAAGGCCAACTAGACCCATGTCACCAAATACTTGGTATCCACACATAACATTGAACCAGTTTACAGTAAACCAGTTCAAAATAGTACTTGATTTTCCTGGTGCACTTTTGAACCGTTCTGGTCAGCTTTATGCTAATTTAACAGGCTTGTATGTCTGTCTGTTTCAGGTTTAAACTGCATTTAAACCTTTCTAAGTGCTGTGTGTATTCATGCCCTAGAAGACCACCCAAAGCCCTCAGAGGAAGATCATGTTTGACAAATAGGCTCCTTAGGTGCTGTGGAATTTCCTGCAACAAAGATAAAGATGGTCTGTGGAGGAGGTTTCTTTCAGGCCAATCTGAGACTGAGGAACAAACTCCTTAAGAACCAACATGAGCTTTACCATCTTCTTTTCTAAGTGCAAAAAGCATCTCTTTGACCTTACCTCCTCTAATATATACACACAGAGAAGCACATATATTTGAAGAAACCCAAAATTAAACCTCATCAAAAGACAACACAGCTGTACATCCAATTTTCCCTCCTCCCAGCCTCCAGAAGGGGAAAAGAGAGGGAATGAACCACATGTAACATGTATTAGTCATGTCACTTAATACATTGCTAGAAAGATGTCAGATACTATAGTGACAAGGCTGATATATCCTAAGAAACAGAGTAAGATTCTCTATCTCATCCTTTCTGTCGTTGATTTGCCCATCCTTTTTCCCCACAATCACACTTTTTCACACACATGCACAGACTCACTCTTGTCTCTCCCCTACATTCACCCATTTTTTCATATCTCTCTTGATTTCAGGCAGAATGGATGTATGGATGGGAAAGGTACAAAGGTAGGTGGTTGTGAGGCAGGAAAATAGGCTAGGCTGTACAGGAAATGGGTATCAGTAAAATCCTGAATGCAGCATGGATTGCTGGGAAGTGAAGCAAACAGCCTAGCTGGTAAGGTGATACAATGATCAGGGCCCAGAAAACAGGCTGGCTTGTTTCAAGGAAATAAGGTGAGTGAGTAACAGACAAAAAGGTAAATGAGAAAGAAGACAGTAATACTGAGTAAAAGGCATGGAAATTGAATGAGTGGCAGGATGGGTTGGTCTGCACTGGGATAGATGGGTTCCAGTTGAAGCAAGCAGGTAACGGAGGCAGATGATCAGGTTTCAGGAGTCATTGAGAGTAGGAGAATCTAAAAAGTACCTTTTGCCCTAGAAAAGGGTTAAAAAGGGGGAATATCTTGAAAGACAGTTAATGTCATGGCCCTTGAAACTCCCCTCATAGAGGGTTTGTTCCTTCTACAGTAATTGTAAAATCAAGAGAACCCCTGCTCCCTGTACAGGGGGTGGGAGGGAGGGAGGAATGTCTCCTTTTTCACATTTGGCAGGGATTCCTTTGATGACATTGTCATCCTCTTTTCTAGACCAGGTTCAAACATACCTACAGGCTGGATCTGGCCCATGGAAGTGGGTCATCCAGTCCACAAAGCTTTGTGCAGGCTGGACCACCCATCTTGGTGGGGCAGTTTCAGTCCATGGAACTCATTGCCACAGCTGCCCGAGCCCCTGTAGTGGCAGTGTTTATTCCTGCAGCTGCCAGACCTGCTGTTTCAGCACAGCTCAGGAACCCAGAGAGTTAATGCTGCTCATCCCCCCCCCGCCCCCCCGTTTACCAAGTGTTGAAATGGGGGGGTTTAGCCTCCCGACAACTAAAATCAGCAGCAAGGGTAAAAAGTGGTCAAGTAGCAGTGGCACTCCCTGGGTTCCTGAGCCATTGTAAAATAGTAGCTTTAGCAGCTATGGGGATTAATTAAAATGAGCATATTAACCTGAAGAAAACTGGGGACAGTGCTCCCCTTCCTTCCCCCTGCTCCCCAGCCAATGTCCTCCTTCTCCCAATTTCCTCCACCCCTGCTGATCCCTGCCCAGCTCACCCCCCACCTCCAGCTGTTGCTCAGGAGGAGCAGGTCTGGGCCATGCAGGCAGGGAGGCACCAATCTGGGACTTTTATTTCCATTGTCATCAACCAGTAGGGATGCCAGGGTGGCCTATGAAATCTGGGACACTTGGCCAGACCAGGGTGTGTAGTCACTCAGGCTTTGTGAAATTTTGCTAGCAGTTTCATTTCAAGGCTGTTCCCGCTTGTTTCAAACTCAAAACAGCAAAATCAAAACAAAACAGCCTTGAAACAAAACGAAGCAAGTTGAAATGTTTCAAAATGTTCAAAACGTTTTGAGTTCAGAAGCTCAAGCTGAAACAGAAACTAAAGTAAGGAGAGGGAGGGGGTAAAGGCGGGGCAGGGAAAGGAGTGTTCTCATTATTGACCGTGTAGCTGGCCAGTGACTGCCATCCTTTCCTGAGGTCTCTTCCAATCCCAGTGCTCTGGGGGCGGGATGGAAAAAACTGCATAAAAGGCAGCATTGTTTGACTTGCCCTGCTTTCTGCCTTGGTGTCAGTTAAGTGAGGGTGCACTTTAACACACACACAGTGTCACCCACCCATGTCACGAGTTTTGCCTGTCAGCAGCTTGGGGGTGCAGGGCCCCAGAACCCAGACTCCCCTACACCGATCTCCGTGACAGCTGGCAGGCTTTGTGGCCACAGCAGAGCCTAGCAGGCCTGCAGTTTTCACCTCCCCCCCCCATGCCCCAAGACAATCCCACAAGCACCCGTGTCACAAGTTGTACCTGTCAGCAGCCAGAGGTGCAGGGCTCCAGAACCCAGAAGCCCCTGCACCTATCTCCTTGACAGATGGCAGGCTTTGTGGCCTCAGCAGGGGCTAGCAAGCCTGCAGCTTTCATCCTGCCGTGCTTTAACATATACATGTGACAAGTTTTTTACTTTCAAGACTTTGAGGAGCAGTGTCCCTGAAACCCCTGCACCTATCTCCTTGAAACTTGTCAGGCTTCATGCCCTCAGTGGGGGCTACCATTCCTGCAAGTTTCATCAAATCAGGTCAGAAATGACAAAGTTATAGGCTACTTCGAGCTTCCCAATTATAGCCTACGGGTGAAAAGTCAAAACAGTGAAACTATTTTGATGAAATGAAACAGAACAGTGGTTTCAAATCGAAATGAAATATGAAACGAAATGTTGTTCCATTGAAACACAAGTTGAAAAGGAATAGTGCTGTTTCTCACAGCCCTAATAGTCACCCTAGGATTAATGCCACTGTTCATGCATGTTGTCCAGTCTGGAGAACTCTCCACCATCTATATCTGGTCCCGGGTGAACCTCACGGTCCATATTCATCCCTTGGACCAGAGGAGTTTAAGTACCCTGAGCTAGATGGAGCAGAGCTATTAATGTTTTACCTCTGTTGGACTGGGAGTGGCAAAGCTCTTAGCAGGATTGGAGAGAACAGAGATATTTTGGTGATGGAGGAGGGTTTACCTACATAAGTAGGTTAAGAAAGCAGAGCAGAAGAAAGGGCCTGAGGTTGAGGGGCACAGGGTGAGATTGAAGCTGAAAAAACAGGGTTTTTTTTAGCACAAGGTAGAAAACAGCCTGTACTTTGGAGAGTGTGTGGAGTAGACTGGAAGGTGGTAGCAAGAAACTGTTTTTGGGAAACAAGGGTATGGAGAGAACAGAAATAAGGCAGGGAAGGGCTCATGGAGTAGAAGGTCCTCAGCTTAGCAACCAAGAATAGACGGTGTATGGTATCAGGATGCTTTTCAAGTGCCAGGTTCTGAGCCAGGTCGGGTCACTGGGATAGTGATGAAGAAGGGCTTCTGGGGAGGCTGGAGAAGTCTTGTTTGTTTTGGTATTGGTAGAGGCAGGAAAGGAGCCTCAGGTACTCAGTTGCTGCAAACTCTCCTCCCAGAAGAGCAATGGGTGTATGGGGTTGAGGCTATTGTATTGGACCACACTACTGAAAGGCTGGGGGCATTGGTAGCTCAACTTAGCAGCAGCAGGTGCACTCCCAGCAGCACCAGTGACCATATTTTTCCAGGTCTGAAGTAAAACTGAATAAACCTGCGTGGCTTAGGCAGCCAGAATATTCTTGGTAACTAGAATCTGGTGCCCAGCCTGCTATCCACAGGCCTCATGTACATAGTAAATGGCCTAGAAACACATAAGAAGGATGTGTCTAGAGTCTAAGCTGCATATAATGAACTTGTATTGCGATCATAAAATTGTCCAACATATAACACAGGCAATTAACTCTTCAAGTCCATCTCCACCAGAGTCACTGATGCTGTGCCAGCTACAACCCTGAAACTGAAGGGGTCCTGCCAATTTTAGGGCTCTTATTAGAGGCAAGAGGCTCTGAGTAACAGTGGAGTCCTAATGAGGTAAGAATGGCTGAGCACAGTTCTGGCTAACCATGTAGCCAGTGTTAATGAAGTGCAAAAAGCTGAGAGGTACAAAATTCCCACAAAATACCAGGCATGTTTAGATCAGTTAAATGATGCCATTAATACTGAAATCAATGGGATTTGGCAAATAGCTGTTATTTGCATCATGTAAATGACTGCCTACCTTACCTGCAGGTGTCATAAATAGTGTATATTGTATCTAGAAGCATTATATAAATAATCAGTGCTACAAGAAAACCAAAACCCCATGCAATACAATGGCCAAAAGAGCTAATATGATTCTGGGTATATTAACAGTGGACTAGGAAGATCACTTGGCCACTCAACATGATATCAGTGATGCCAATCTGTAATGCTACGTACAACTCTAGTATCTGCATTTAAAAAAAGCTTGTTCCAAAGCTGGACAGATTCCAAGACTTTAGACTGTACTGGCACAGCAGAACCAGGCAATTGCTCCTTTAGCTTTGGGTCTGGATACTCTTCACTGCCAACTTTACCTGCAACACTTTCTGAAACCCTAATTCCCAGCTCTGAGATCAGGGTCTATTTTGGAGGCCTTCCTTATCCTGCAATCCAAATGGCTGTAACTTGCCATCTCCTTTGTAAATCACTGAACTGGAAGCCACGGTCTTTTGCCTCCCAGTAAAGCACTGTAAGCCTCTTGATTCTCTCATGGGGTGGAGGTCCCCTTTGGGACCTCTCCCATACTACCCAACCAGCCTTGGGCAGATCTAGGATTTTAAAAAGTGAGTACAGATGGTGTGGTGCATCATCACATGTAGCATGACACATTGTCTCCAGTTAAAGAGAAACTAGAAGGTTATTAATATGCTAGGGGCCTAGTACTATATTATTCAGTTTAAGATCAAAGCAAAAACAAATACAGCTTCATTGGAATGAGTACTCATTTCCTAGATTATTGATTAAGTTTAAAAAACACAGGAAACTAGGTACACAGAAAAAAGGTCACAGTAGTGAAAAGGTATTGTTTCATTAGTCCTGTAATCATCATAGTTAGATGTACCTTATTGAAATTCGTAAAGCAAAAGCTAGTTTTCTTGAGTGTCTTGACTGCCTCCAATGCATCACTATCACCCATTTCTACACCTGAGTTAGTATCTGGTGGCAGCAATGGCAGTGGTGGCACTTGTATGTATGTGTGATAAATCAAAGGGACTGCACACAAAATAAGCTAATAAACTAGAGAGTGTGTCAAGATGTGACCCTAAGTATCACTTAGCTGGCCAGCCAAATAGATACACATTGTCACTGGCAATCCCTTGATTCAAAGATGATCTCTACTGTGTCTCATTGATGAGTCTAGGCCCATCCACAGAAGTTGCAGGTCTTGCTGCAGGGGAAAGTAAGCCATAGGCTAGGATTCCTCTACTTTTCCTTCTTCTCTGCTTCAAGGTCAAGGAACGGGTTGCCTTTTGGTTGAGGCTGTAGCACTGCTGCAGTTGGTCTGCAGCCAGCTCCTCCCAGCTCTTAATGTCGGCACCAGTTTTCTTGAGGTCTTCAGCATATCCTCATAGCATTTCCTCTGGCCACCTGAGATCTCAGATCATTGCTAAACTGGGAACCCAAGTGAATATTACCACGCCTGAGCTAAGGTTTTTAGCTAGAGCTAAAAAGGGTCTGCAGGGCTGTGAGCTAGAGAGGACTTGACCAGGCCCGGCTGAGCCACAGCGAGTTACACAAGAAAGCCTAGTGGAGCATCAGGAGCACTGAAAAGGAGGAGGCTGGTTAAACCCTAGGGAATGAAGAGAGATTAGCAGGACTCCAGTGGAGAAGAGGGAGGCAGGGGCTGCCTCACCCAGCCCTTGGCTTGAAAGTGCAGGCGGAGCAGGAATCAAAGGGGGTGCCGC
>NW_017728918.1:56322322-56335193 GCF_001723895.1 Crocodylus porosus | reverse complement strand
ACAGCCGGCCCCGCCAGCCGCGCCGGGCAGGGATGGAGGGGCCGCGCGCGGTCTCCTCGTTGTCTTCCCGGTGCCGTGCGCCGGCGGCAGGGCCTGGCGGGAGGCGGCCGGGCTGGGACACCCCCGGCCGGCGGGGAGATGTGCGGGGGCAGGCAGGGCGCGGGCAGCGCCGCGCACACACGGGCCCAGAGGCGGACGCGGAGGGCAGCCAGCGGCCTGCGCCTGGCACGGCCCCCCTGCCCCCGCCCCCGCGGGCAGGGCGCTTGATTTCGGCTGGCCCTGCCTCTCCTGAGGGGGGAGAAATCACCGAAGTTCCCCCCTCAGGAAGGAAGAGGTCAGGGAGGGGAGCCCCTCGTCCTGTACTCCCCCTCCCCCCATGGAGAAAGTCCTTTACATGGGACAGATGAGGAGGGTCCTGCTTATGTTGTTGCTGCAGGTATCTCCAGGGGCTGTGTTTATCAAGGTCCCATTGCCCCTTGTCTCATCACCGCTGCTTGCTTTTATCCTTGGAAGAAATGATGACGCTCTTCCAGGAGTGCTGTGGTAGAGCGGTGGGCATGTATGGAAGTTGCTCCTTTCACCATTTGCAGCACTTTATTGCCTTGACTTAACAGAAGTGCACGGGTTTACAGCACTTTAAAAATGAACACAGCACTTCCATTTGAAGCTTAGTATTTTACAGCGCTTTAAGTAACTTCTGTACGCTGGGCACGTTTTGGAGCAGTGGAGAAGTCCCAGGAGGCTGCAGAACACCCCCTGCCTCCTAGCTTGGAAAGTGCAGGTAGGCTCAGAGCCTCCCCCCCCCCCCCAACATTACACCTGTCATGTTTAAGAGCTTATAACTTTATAGTGCTATAAAAAGTGCTGTAAACTATAGTGCTGTAAAACGTGCCTGGAGCACTTCTGTGCACACCCTGAGTGACGATGACATTGTCTCCCAGTAGACAGGCAGTACTGTAGACTGGCTGGGTTAGCCAAGGTGCTGTGCTACTGAAACTACAAGGGGCTGAGTGAGTTTAGTGGGAGTTCAAAGTGTTTAGCATCCATGGCTCATAGATGTGCCTTGTACCAGATATTGGGCCCAGCATTTGCTGAACAAGTGCAGCTATTAGAAAGGTTGCAAAGGAATTACAGCAGAAGGGACTTGTTGGTGTATTAGGAGAGATGAGACTACTCTACTGAATTGATCCCTGAGGTCTCTGGTAGTGACAGAGGGAGACCTAGTATAGATAAATGCACTTATGTAGTAGTCAGACAAGGTACTTCGGGTGATTCTGCTATCTTTTATTAAGCCAACTTCAATAGTTGGAAGGGTTTTTTTAGCAAGCTTAGTAGTAGCTGCCAACATTTTAATCGCAGTAACTTGTAGACCTGAGTAGGGTTAGTTGCCTGGACTTTCAGCTATAGCATTACTCCTGACACTATGTAGCAGACATGGCCTAAGTAAAGGTAAGAAAATTTTAGAGAAAAAAGGCAAGTGTGATGAATATGGGGTTGGACTAGATGACCTCTCGAGGTTTCTTCTAGTTCTACTTCTCTATGAAAAGCCCACTTCACTGGTTTCAATTCATATAGCTTCATTGGTGCCTATTAATGCAAACTAGAGGTGGCCAAAAAGGCAGCTTGCAGACATACAAATAAAACTCCACAAAAACGGCACTTTACTTAACACTTGGCGTGCCCCCGCACCAAACCTAGCACATGCCCAGAAGAGGCATTGTGTTAGTTTGACCTGGCTCACCTGTATAGATCGGGCTCTTCAGCGGGGTCTTTTTGGCACTTTTATCTAAAAGCTGATTGAATCAGCCCTTAGTCAAAAGCGGCACACGTGATCTATACAGATGCAGTGGAGATGAGTGGAACTAATGCACTGCTTCTTACGGTGAAGTGTATTGGGGGGGACTTTTTCACGTCTGTCAGCAGCCAAAATTTCCAGTGGAATAAAATTTTGTCAATTAAATTCTGCTTTGTTGAACCAAAGATAGTTCATATGAAACCTCTCAGGCTGAGTGAGCTTTCACTCATTCCAAAGGAGGGTTCTAAAGGCCTAGATTGCCGGCAGGTCTGCCTCGTGCTGGGGACCCTTGGAGTTTCCTGCAGCAGCTCTGCAAAATTGACATTTTTTGTCAGCTTCATTGCTGACATGATTGTCAGTTTCACTGGGCAGCTGCAGGGGCCAAGGAGCTTCCAGTTTGTCAGAACTGGATAGAAACCAAATTTAAAACAATTTAAAAAGACGGCTCTCATTTAAACTGAAGATTACTCAGTTCGGCCGCACAAACATTAGACACTCATCGTTACCTGTGTACCAAAGAAGAAGCTAGGGCAATGAAAATTATGAGGTTAGTCTGAAGAAGACAGATATATTTCTTAACAAGTTGTAAGTGTCTTGTGGTAGCTAGTCTTTCATTCTGATATGAGTCTATTGTTTTCCTTCAAATGTATTATAGTAGCAACTATTTGTAAGCTATCAAATGAGAAAAATGAGGCCCAATTATAGTGAGGCTGCCAGTGCCAACCCTTTGCTGACATCTGCAATTAATTTTATTTTAAAATTTGAAACACCAAAATGAAAATAGTTTCTAAACAGATGTCTAAGGGCTTGAGGATGTGAATATAGAATAAGCATGTGAAACAGTCTTGCTGTTTGCCCCTGGATCTGATATCAGGAGTTTCTAGATCAAGTTCTACTTTTTAAGAACCTGGGGTGGTATTTTGACCCCGCTGAAGTCAAAGATTGTTTTCCTGTTATCTTCCATGGGGACAGAATTTCACCCAAGGATCCAACTGGCTTATTCTTAGCCAAGAAAAGTATTTCCTTCTTATATGGTACTGAAACTGCTGTTTTGAAAAATTTAAACAAAAACTAGAATTTTAAAACTGGCTCCTTTTCTTGGGGTGAATGCATTGGGGTGAATCTAGCTTTTGCCTGAGACTTGATAATACTCTTTAATTATCAAAGAATATTTGTTGTTCAAGTAAGTATGTTTTATCTTTAGTTAGAGCCCATTTTACAAAATGATGCACAAAAATAGACACCAATAGGCAAAGAGTCTTGTACTGTAAACAATGTACAAATGACAAGGATTTGGGAGATGCAGATGAGAATCCTCTGGGCCCTCAAAATTAGGTCTTACTTTGCATTATTGCAGGGGTGCTCAACTGTTGGCCCACAGGCCAGATCTGCCTATGTGGCCCACAGGGCTCCCCAAGGGTCTGGAAATTTGGTGAGGAGGGAGCAGCCTCAGTTAATCCTGGCACCACTCCCCCACCACAACATTTCCAAACCCCACAACCCAGGTAGCATAGCTCTAGGCGCAGGATCATCCTGGCATGTAGGGCTGGAGCAGCAGGCCTGATCTGACGTGTGGGGCTTGGGCAGTAGGGCCTAATGCAATGCATGCAGAGCTGGGGATGAAACTGAGGCATCAAGCCCAATCTAGTGTGTGGGGAGCTGGGTTGGCAGGCCTGATCTGGGGCACACAGGGCCAGGCCTTGGGCAGTCAGGTCTGGGGCTTAGGCAGCATTACGGGATCCAGTGCACAGGTGATCAAAGCTGTGGCTGGGGCAGCAAGCCTGGTCCAGTGTGAAGCCAGGGCCGCCACCCACGATATGACATTCAGGATCGTGCCCCAGCACTGTGTGCAGGATCAGGCCCACAGATTGGATCTGGCCTGCAGTCCCACCCCACCCCACTCATCTAGCCACAGGGCCAAAAGGGTGGCATCCCTGCGCTATTGCAAATGTATTTTAATGAGTGTGCAGAATTAAGTTTATTTCTCATTTATGCATTGCTTTTGATAGGAGAGGTTTATGTCTGCATCTAGCAAAATAACCCAATATCTGTGGTTATAATGCAGCTAAAAACAAGATTATAGGAACAATCAAGTGGATAATAGAATTATCAAGTCCCTGCCCAGTTTTGTGTTTTTTATAACATGTATGTGGTTTGCCCTACTGCCCATTGAACTTGGTGAGGGCATTTCCATTGAGTTCAATGAGCTCAAACTCAGGCCCACAGTTTCTAAAACAGTTGGGGGGCTATTACAAGCTTGCATAAATGCTTATTTTCTCTCAAGAATAGTTTTGCTGTAGGGGTTTAATGGCACTTTTCATTGGAGCTTAAATTTATATTCTGAATGCTGGCTGCCTAAATTATGTAAAATAGTTTGAATAGGTACACAGTACTGCAAATAGGCTCTGTGATGATTTATTTTTCCCTTCAGAGTGCAATATTGACAAAAGTCTGCTTCCATGACAATGCATGACAGATTTCTTAATAATCTGATGCCACTAAAAACAAGGAGTGGTTTTGCTTCATCTTCATGTTGCTCCTTCTTTTGTCTTAATGTGTATTTCCCAGATCAGTGCTGCCCAACTTATTGGTTTTGTGGGCTGAATGAGTGGTACAGGATGAGCCTGCAGGCTGTCTGTGTGGTCTATCCAGTGTGTATGAGGCTGCGGCCTGCTCTGGCACGCTCTGGATCAGGCTCTGGGCTTGCATATCATATCATGGTATTAGGCCCACCACCCAAGCCCAGCCACAACTCCAGCCACACGTGCACTGAATCAGGTCTGCCATTCCAATTCCAGCCCCATCCCTGTACGCGGTGAATTGGATGCATTGTCTTGGCTCCAGCCCTTACTGTGTGTGCTGGATCAGACCTGCTGCCCCAGCCCCTTGTGTGTTGGATCAGGTCCTGCCATTCCAGCGCTGGCCCTATACATGACCAATCAAGCCCCACTGCTCTGTCACCAGCTCCAGTCCTGACTCTCCATGCATCAGATCAGGGCTTCTGTACCAGCCCCAGCCCTGTTCTCAGTCCCACATAGACTGGATTGGGCCATGCTTCCCAAGCCTTAGCCTCATGCACACCAGATCAGATCCTGCCACCTGGGTTCTGTCTCTGCACAAGCCTGATTGGGCCCTGCCACGTTAGGTCTGGCCCCGTGCACATGAGATCAGGCCCACTTCTCTGATCCTGGCCCTGCATGTACTGGATTAGGCCTGCTGCCACAGCTCCATGTGCACTGGATCAGGCCCCACCACCCTGCTCCTAGCACTGAGAGTGGTGGATTGGACCTGTGCCGCAGCTCCAGTTCCTGCCCCAGCACTGAGCTGGTGGGCTCATGCATGCGAGGCCATGTCATCTGGCCCACAGAGATTAGAAATTTGGCAATGGGGGAATGCTAATGGATTTAATTGATGCTGTTTCCTGCTCCCCACATTTATGGACTCTTGGTCTAAATTGAAGAAAGTATGAAACTTATAAAGGGGTCTACAACAGGGGCAGGCAATTATTTTGGGCGGAGGGCCGTTTACTGAGTTTTGGCAAGCCGTTGAGGGCCGCATGACAGGCAGCCAGGGGCAGATTAATATTAATTTTACAAATTTTTTAGGGGCCCCGTGGGCCGAGTAGAATGTCCTGGCGGGCCGCGTCCGGTCTACAATGTATGATAGGCTGTTTGCTATATGTTAAAGTTAACTATGTTGTACTAAAATAGCCTTCCTGCTACTTATTTAAAATATATACAGTTCTGTGTATTTCTGTATTTTTGAACTGAAGACAAGTTGCAAAATAATTTTATTAAAGTGTAGAGCATCATAGTCACACAAACCAAGATTCAGTTTGTTTGTATGCAGACCTTATCTACTCTTTAAATGTTTCAGAGTGACGATGCAACCGAACTGACAACTAAACCAAAGAGAAGCTTCTATGCAGCAAGAGATTTGTACAAGTATCGACACCAGTATCCAGTAAGAAGACTTTTTTTGGTTTAAAACCCTGTTTTAATAAAGTACAACAACATCCAAATAAAATCCCTAAGCCATATCATACCCTAATAAATATCAGAAATGAAAAAGCAGAAACTGATGGAATGGTTGAAAATGCCAAAAAGGAAAGTATGGAACCAATGTGACACTGTGTCCTGCCAAACCTGTACAACTTCTTCCTGCAAACTCTAGAAATTGGGGGACACATTAGACTGTCAGTGGAGGAAGAGCCACAACACATCATGTTGTCCATTAGTAAATCTTTGGAAATTGCCAAGGAGATGCTGGCACGTCAATTATTGTGTTACAGAAGCACCCTGAGGCTTCAGCTGAAATCAGGGTCCTGGTGCTGTTAGGTGAATCCTTACCCCAAACAGTTTTTCATCTTCTACATCATTCAAACACTTATGCACGTACTTACGTTTAAGCATGTGTGCAATTCCCAGAGGTTCAATATTTTCTTAAGCCTGCATTTGTTGTTACCAGACTATGAAAAGAGCTGAATGCCAATATCTTTCTACCATTGATACTTGTCTTGCAGACAGATAATGCTTTTATTTTTTCCTTTTCAGCAGAACTTTAAGGATCTTCGATATCAAAATGACTTGTGTAATCTTCGCTTTTATAAGAATAAAATTCCCTTTAAACCTGATGGTGAGTAATCTATAACAGCATAAGGGATAACAGAAGTATAAGAATGATAATGGGGTAAAACTGAATGGGTATTTATGATGCTAGGGGTAAGTTTTCTGCAGTTCATGCACCATCACAGCAAAAAAGAAATTTTAGGAGATTTGAAAGAAAATGAAAAACAAGAATTGAATGCTTGCAGCGTTAGAAGCTACACGTGAGAGAGAATGGAGTCATGTATGTGAAAATTGAACAAGTGGGAGATGGAGACTCTCATTATGGGCCAGTTAGAGGCAGGAGTCAGGTCTTTTGACAGTGAATGAGATAAAATATTGGAGGAGAGGCCCAGGAGAGTTTTGAAAGTTAAGACATAATAGCTTATTTTTAATGAAATAGGAAGGGGGAACAAATGGGGTGATTCAGAGAAAGTGGTGACATGGCAAATGGTCCTTGCAGCAGCATTCTGGCAAGGTAGGCTTGCATTTGTCAAAGTCAGAGAAAAGGATGTTTCAACAAATTGAGATACAAAAACCTGGATGGGACTTTTAATTTTGTGCATGGATAGGAAAGGTTTTCTTATGCAGAAAGAACTGGCAAGATTGAGACATAGCTTGGCCATGACAAAGTACAAAATCATAGAAAAGTAGGTCTGGAAGGGACCACAAGAAATCATCTAGTCCAATCCCCTGTTCAAGGCAGAAGCAACCCTGTCTAAACCAATGGAAGCAAATCTTTGTTTAACTTGCTCTTAAATCTACCAAGATTAGAGGTTCCGCAAACTCTTAAATAGTCTGTTCAGGTGCTTAACCATTCGTACAGTGACAAAATTCTTCCAGAATTCAAGCTAAATTATCCTTGTTGCAATTTAAAACTATTATTTCTTGTCCTATTTTCTGGACCAGAGAAAACAGTCATCTTCCTCTTTATTATCACCGTGTAGAAGCTTTATGGAGACTTATGAAATTAAGACTTATAAAATCATTCTCAGTCTTTTCTTCTCCATACTAATCCCAGTTCTACTAACCTTTCCCTGTAAGTCATATTTTGTAGAACTCTAATTATATTTGATGCTCTCTGCTGGACTCTTTTAATTTGCCCACAACTTCCTTGAACTGCCATGCCCCAAACTAGACATGGTAATCTAAGTGAGGCCTCACCAGTGCTGACAGAGTGGGAAAATGACTAATTTGACTTGCAAGTGACAGTCCTATAATATAGCTCAGAAGTTTTGGCCTTTTTTGCAAAAAAGAGTGCACTGTTGACTAAAATTCAGCTTATGGTTCACTATAACCCTTAGGTCCTTCTCTGCGACACTGCAGCCTAGCCAGTCTATATATGTGCATATGATTGTTCTGTCTTATGTGCAGCACTTTGTGTCTTTATTGGATTTCATTTGATTAAACAGAAAAAAGGACCAAAGTCATCAAGGTTATTCTGAATATTCTGTCCTCCAAATTGCCTGGAACAACCCCCACTCTGGTGTAGGTAATCTGCTTACTGTATACTCTATCTCATCCAAATCATTGATATTGGGTACTATTTAATATTTTAATTAAAGGGCCGGATGGCACTGTAGGCAGTGGCAAACATGATTTAGTTGTGCTACTGGGATCTGACAAGTGATATCCTGAGTCTCAGAAACAGATTCTGCCATGCCAAACATTCACAGCAGGATATGTGATTTTTTGGGGATTGGGTATAAAATTAATCCAATCCCAAATGAATGACTGCCCACATACAGGAAGCCTGGAATTTGGACTGGAATAGACTGAATGCATACCATGGCATGGGCAGCTGGGGGTCAGGGAGCTTTTATGTGGCTGCCTGCACTGTGGATCATCTTCTCGCATATTCTTCATTTCCTCCTCAACACATAATTCATGTGACAGAGCAACACAACTGCTTTATTGCCGACTCTTGCCAGGTCCTCATCCTGGATGTGCAGGTGTGCTGTATGTTTGAGGAGGTGGTCAACAGTCTGTGATGTATCATCACACTCACATAATGGACTGTCCTTTAAACCAATCTGATAGTGTGGCATTAAATCATCTGGCTCCAGCATGAATCCTGTTTTGTTTAGTTCATAAGTTGCAGGGGAGCTCGTACCCAGGTGGATAGGGTGTTGGGTTGCTTACAAAGCACTTGAGATGAGAATCAGTCTCTTCCTACATTCTAGCTACCTACCTTACCTACTGTGGATCTGTCACTGGTACATGTGCTTCTGGCTGCATCCATGCTAGAGCATGGACAGCTTAGTGCAAAGTCTGCGCCAAGGTGCTGTAATTACAGTGCATCGGAGCGGATTCAATTAATTGAGTCTGCTGAAGCATGGTAATTACCATGCTCCAGCAGCCTCCTGCATCTCGTGTATCAGTGTTCCTGCACTTAAAAATGGGGCACAGATTTGGGGGCATGTGCCCCTCTGCCTGAACGCCAGGCAGCACCGGTGGCTGCAGCAGCAGTGAGAGAAGGAGGGAGGGGAGCTGGAGCAGGGACAGATCCTGCACAGCCAGAGTGGGGACGAAGGCGCGAGTGGCTCACCTGGGGGCCACACAGCCCAGCAGGGCATGGGGGGCATGTACCGCCCAGATCTGCATGCCGGCTGCCACTGCAGGCTAAGACTGGGGTACACCAGGTGACACGGGGAGCAGGACTATGCAGGCTCCTGAAAATTTGCCATTGCCCCCCCCCCCCCCACATGCCTGGCCTAACTGCAGAGCAGAGCAGACTGCCACCATTAAGAGTACACCACTCTGGCGTCCTGCTCCAGCCGCCCCCCTTCCTCCCACAGACCCCAGGGGGGAAGCAGTGGGGTAAGGGGAAGGCAGTACTGTGCTCTCCACAGCAGTGGTCTGCTCTGCACTGGTTGTGGTCAGGCTAGGCAGTGGCACTGGGAACAAGGGCTATGGTGAATTTTTAGGTGCTGTAGCCCCGTTTCCAGTGCTGCCTAGCACACCTCAGCCGCAGCAGCAGCAGCCCAGCGGGCATTCAGATCCAGGGGCACACGCCCTGCCAGGCTGTGTGATCCCTGCTCCCTACAGCCCCCAGACGAGCTGCCTGCGCTTCGTCCCCTGTCCCAGCTGTTCTGGGCCCACCCCTGCTCCAGCCCCCCTCCCTCCCTGCCATTGAAGATGGGGAGGGGCATATCAAGGCCCCAGCAGTGAGGGAGGAAGTGGGCTAGGGCTGGAGCCTTGATGTGTCCCGCCCCCCCCTCACAGCCCTTTCCCCTCCCCCCTCACCTTCCCCCACAGACTTACCTGCTGGGGAGGCATGCCCCCAAATAATTTTTTCTCCCTCTGCCTCAATCTGCCCCCCACTTCCCTCCCCACAGACTTACCTGCTGGATGGCAGGGAGGGGGAAGGGGATGGTGCACAGTAGATCTTGGGTTGCTTTTAAATGCCAAAAGTGATCACTTAAAAAGGTTGGGGACCACTGTTTTAGAGTGATTTTACTGTGGCATGTAGCTTTTAACAAGTCACACATCCAGCATATTTTTAGATTTCGAATATTCTTTCTGGTAGTTTTATCTACACTGTATTTCATTTAGCTTATTAATGAGAATATAATGGAAGATAGTGTCAAAACCTTGCTACAGTTGAGGTGCACCAGTTCCATTGGTCACCCCCTAGCCACAAAACCAATGACTTCATTGTAAAATTAAATCAAGTTGATCGAAAATAACTCTTGACACATCCATGTAGTTAGTTCCTGATCACTAGGGATCCTGGTTTTCTCTGATAAAAATCCAAAATTCTCTGATAGCCCCTCTGCCTGCCCCTGCCCCTGCAGACTTACCGCTTCATGCCATGCCTTCCGTAAGAGAAGCCCCAGAGCTGATCACATAAGAGTGAACTTACCTTGCATATAATGAATTTGGGGTATAAAAAGGGTCATCACATAAGAGCAAATTCACATACATAGAACCCGTATAAATCGAGGGAAACCTGTACCCATGTATTTTGGTGTTTGATTTTGTTTTTCTTATTATGGAAAATCAGAGCTCCCCCTGCTCCCTTTGATCACCAGACACAGGTCCAACTGTGGCTGTACCCCCTGCTGCTTTGTGGTGCTGAGCAGCCCTGATATGCCAGTGCCTACCCCTGCCCGTGCTGTTGCCCCTCATTCCCAAGCCACAGCCCCCTAGCCCTGCTGGTGCCCCTCACTTCTAATCCACAGCCTCCTGGCCCTGCCAGTGACCCTCACTCCCAACCTGCTGCTCCCCAGCCCTGTAGTGTGAGGAAGGGAATGCTATTTTTCTAGGACTTTGTCTGATTTCCATGATTTCTCAAGGCTGAAGTATTCAATGCCTTGGTCTTCTTCACAGGCAAGGCCAGATTCCAAACAGTCTGGGGAGCAGGTAAGCAGGCAACAACGGCAAAAGAACAGGTTAGGTATCCTTAATGACTTTTTCCAGAGTTTTCCCAAGGATGGAGATGAGGTCTTCAAAGAGGCTAGCCAGTAACTTTGGAGTTGCCTCAGCTAGATCCTTGAGTACTCTAGGATGCAACTCATTCAGCCCTGCTGATTTAAAAGCATCCAGATTCTCTAAGTAATCTCCGACCTGTTCTTTCCCTACTCTAAGCTGATTATCTCCTTCCTCATCTGTGCTGCCAGAATCATGCATCATCTGATAGCTGACCTTATTTATGAAGTCTGATGTAAAAAAATCCATTAACTAGTTCAACCTTCTCTACATCCTTCATTGCTAGATTGTCTACTCCATTCACTAAGAGACCTACACTTTATCGGGTATTATTCGTAGAATCAATGAGTCAGAAGGGACCTAGACAGATCATTTAGTCCAACCCCCTGCCATGGGCGGGAAGGAGCACTGGGGGTGGCAGGGGTCATAAGGACTTCTAACTTATTTGTTGAATGCTTTTTTGGTGGCTGTTATGTTCCTGTCTGTGTGCCTTTGCCTTGCCAATTTTTCTCCTTGCATGCTTGTGCAAGGGTCTTATACTTACGCCTAGTAACCTGGCCAAGCTTCCACTTTTTGAGAGAGATTCTTTTTTTGAGTTTCAAGTCATTGGATATCAAGTCTGGTTAGCTATGCTGGTCTCTTGTTACACTTTGCTGTACTTCCTATTCTTCCTTCACTTCAGGAAGGAAGAATGCTGTCTTGCGTGCTTAATATGGTTTCTTTAAAGTACAATTCAGTTTTCCTAGATTCCTTTTCCCTTCAGACTTTCATCCCATTGAATCCTGCCCAGCTGTACCTGAATATGTTAATGTCTGCTCTTCTGAAGTTCCTTCCTTTTCCTAGATCTTGAACTCTATCATTTCATGATCACTGTTACCCAAGTTGCCTTCCGCCTTTACATTCTTAATCAGTAGTCTGAGCTGAAGATGACACCCAATTTGTGGGGTAAAGTAACAGCTGAGATAGTGATGGCATTGTCAATAGTGATCAAGAAAAGGGATGTTGGGACAGATCTGTAGAGGAGTAAAACCATTACTCTAGTTATGATTGACCTTAAGCTTGTTATTCACAAGGAAATATTGGAAACAGAGTTTGGACAGAAGATAACATATCTGGAGTAGAGAGGCATATCTGGGAATCATTAGCATAGGAATGGTAGTTGAATTTCTGTTTTCAGATGAATTTACTCAGAAATTGGGCATAGAATAAAAACAAATGGAGACCAAAGATGAAGCCTTGCGTGACTGTCATAGAAAGCTGAGGGTGGCTGAGGAGCATCACTAAAAAAGCTTGAAGGAGTAATTAGAGAGTTCAAAAAAGAACTAGAAGAGGACAGAGCCATTGAAGTGAGAGGAAGGCATACTTTTGAGAATAACATGGTCAGCATTGTCAAAGGTGGCCAATAAATCAAGAACATAGAAATCTGCTTCTGAGCTTTAACTAGGAAGAGATCATTGTAAAGAACAGGAAGGAGCGGGCATCTCACCCAGGCATAACTCCATATGGTAAATGAACCAGCATACTCTGGGGGCCAGGTGCCAGAAGCATTGTCAGAAAGAGGCTCCCTGCTTTGTTGCTTTTTACTACAACACTGGCTCTGAAGTAGCCATAGTTTAACTGGAAAACCTACAGACTTTAAGTGTGGTTTTCAAAATCATTCATATATGTTTACTTCTGTAGAATAATTAATAGCATTGTTAATTCTGAAGGCTGCAAGTGGGAGAGGAACAACAGGAAAAAACCTAGTCAAAACCTGTTTACTCTTCCTTTCAGCATCCACTCTCTGCCCCTGTGTGATACAGGATACTGGGCAAGATGGACCTATGGTCTGACCCAGTCAATGGCAGTTCTTATGTTCTTAACTGTGAATAATGAATCATAGAATCATAGAAGTAGGGTCGGAAGGGACCTTGTAGATCTTCAAGCCCGACCCCCCACCTGGGCGGGAGAAAAACTGGACTCAAATGAGTCCAGCCAGGTAGGCATCAAGCCTCTTCTTAAAGATCCCCAAGGTAGGAGCCAGCACCACTTCCCTTGGAAG
>NW_017728918.1:56309075-56321969 GCF_001723895.1 Crocodylus porosus | reverse complement strand
GAGGTGAAGAATTAGTTAAAGAGTTCTGCTTTCTCCTCTGGCACAACCACCAGATTGCCCAGCGTACTTTGCAGGGGCCCCACATTACCCGGTGCCTTCTTCATCCTCCCTATATATTTGAAAAGGGACTTTTTATTATCCTTGATCTTGGACACTTGTCCTAGCTCTATGTCCACCTTAGCTTTCCTGATAGCCCTCCTACAGGCCTGAGCAGAGGAGGTATACTCCTCTTTGGAGATAGCACTCCCCTTCCACTGGGTGTATGGCACCTTTTTGACAAGCAGTCATTCCCGGATGCCCTTGGTGAGCCGGGGGGCTTTCGGGAACTCTTGCCCCCCTTGCTTCTTGTTGGGATGGACATCCCTTGGGCCCTGAGTATCGTTTCCTTAAGGAACAACCACTTGTCCTGGACACTGAGTTCTCCTGCTCTCAAGGACCCCGGCGCCTCTCCCGCTAGTCTCAACTTATTGAAGTTAGCCCTCCTAAAGTCTAGGGCTACCGTCTTGCTGCAGGCCCTTGATACCCTGTGCTGGATGGTGAATTCCAGCAAGCGATGATTGCTATTGCCTAGGTGGTCAAGAACCTGGAGGCCCCTTACCAGGTTATCACCTGTGGCCAGGACCAGGTCCAACAGGGTGTTTCCTCTGGTGGGACCATGCACCTCCTGAATTAAGTGGAGGTCCTATATCTCAGCCAGGAACCTCCTGGAATGGTCTGTGCTGGCTGACTGTTCTCCCAGCAGATGTTCGGGTAATTAAAATCACCCATGACAACTACATCCCTTGCCTTAAGTGCCTCTGCAAGCTGGCCCGAAAATTTCTGGTCCAGTTCCTCCCCTTGGTTGGAGGGTAATGGATTCTGAATAATGGATTTTGGCCAAGGGTGGAGCTCCTAGTGACTTCAAACCCTGGGCAGTGGACAACTCTGTCTTACCACAGCTTTTCCTACTGCCCCTCCCTTATGAAGAGCAAAGCAGTTGCTGGACACATGCTGAGCTTTTTCTTCTGCCGTCACCAGCTGAGAGGAGAAAGAAAGCAAAATAGATTAAATGGGAGGAGAAGTGAGCAGGAATACCTCAGCATGTTTCTACTTCCTTTTAGATTTAGATTTCATAGACGTTAGGGCTGGAAGGGACCTCGAAGATCATCAAGTCCAGTCCCCTCCCCCAAGGGCAGGAGTCAGCTAGGGTCAACGGATCTCAGCAAGGTAAACATCCAAACGTTTCTTGAATGAGTCCAGAGTAGGTGCCTGCACCACTTCTGGAGGGAGTCTATTCCAAGGCTTGGGGGCTTGGACCGTAAAGAAATTTTTTCTTATGTCCAGCCTAAAACGGTCTTGTAAGAGCTTATGACTGTTGGTCCTTGTTTTTCCCTGGGGCACTCTGGTGAACAGGTGTTCTCCCAGATCCTGATATGTACCCCTTATGTACTTATAAGCAGCCACCAGGTCCCCCCTGAGCCTGTGCTTTTCCAGACTGAAGAGTCCCATGGCTCTCAGCCTCTCTTCATAACGCCTTTTCTCTTGCCCTCTGATCATGCTCCTGGCTCTCCTCTGGACTCTCAAGCTTCTCAACATCCTTCTTGAATTGTGGAGCCCAGAATTGGATGCAGTACTTCAGCTGTGGCCTCACCAAGGCCAAGGACAGCAGGAGGATAACATCCTGAGATTTACTTGAGAAGCATCTATGGATGCAAGCCAGAGTTTTGTTTGCTTTACTAGCTGTGACATCGCATTGGTGGCTCATGTTTATCTTGTAGTCAGTCATGACCCACAAGTCTCTTTCAGCAGTGGTGCTAACAAGTGTAGCACTACCAAGCCTATAATTATGCTGTGGGGTTTTTTTCCCTGAAGTGTAATACCTTACATTTATTGACATTGAACATCATCAGGTTTGTATCTGCCCACTTGCTAAGTTTATCCAAGTCAGCCTGGATCACTAGCCTGTCTGCAGGTGTGGACGCTATGCCCCAAATTTTAGTGTCATCGGCAAACTTAGCCAGCACACTTCTGACACCAATGTCCACATTATTGATAAAAATGTTAAAAAGAATGAGTCCAAGAACAGAGCCTTGGGGTACGCCACTGGTCACAGCACGCCATAACAATTCACTACCGTCGACCACTACTCTCTGGGTCCAACTTCGAAGCCAATTTCCCAGCCATTGGACTGTGGTGTAGCTGAGGCCACAGTCAGTCAATTTTTCCATGAGGAGGTCATGGAACACCAGATCAGAGCCTTTTTTCAAGTCCAGATATATGATATCAATCTTTTCTCCCTTGTCCAGGCAATATGTCACCTGGTCATAGAAGGAGATGAGATTGGTCAGGCAAGACCTACCAGTGACAAACTTGTGCTCACTATCCCTCAGGGTGCTGCCCTCAGCCAGTTTATCCAGAAGAGTCTCCTTGATAATTTTCTCCAGAATCTTACCAGGGATTGAGGTCAAGCTGACTGGCCTGTAATTCCTGGGATCTACTTTCCGCCCTTTCTTGAAGATGGGTACCACATTGGTCTTCCAGTCCCCAGGTACTTCACCTGAGCGCCACAAGTTTTCAAATATTTTTGCCAAAGGTTGGGCTATGACACCTGCCAGTTCCTTGAGTACTCTAGGGTGTAATCTGTCAGGACTAGCTGACTTGAAGGTATTCAGCCTCTCAAGGTGATTGTTTACTACATCAGCACCAATGCTGGGTATAAATACGCCCTCACCCTGGCCGTAGAGGGGGTAGAGACAGAAGGTCTGGAAAAGGAAGGCATTTCTTGTGGGGGAAACGGTTTCTTTTGAAGCTATGGAAAAACTAGGAATTTTACAATTCTAGCAAGGGAAGTTCAGAATTCAAGAGAGCAAACCTATAAGAATTTCATTATTTTGATTAGTTTGACTTATGAACTTTGAACTTTGAGGGCTTGCTGACCTATTGTAGTTTTAAATCAGAGAGGATCTATCATTGGCACCTCTGAAAATTTTACTCCTATAATTAAATCATTCTGTGATGGGGATAAAGAACATCTTTCATCCTTGTACATGACTTTGGCTCCTAAGTGTTGCTGTGGTAGAAATAATTAGAGTGTGTGTGTGTGTGTGTGTGTGTGTGTGTGGTTTGTCCCCCTCGTGTTGGATGGAGCGGTTGCTATAAGGCCAGATAATCTTTTGAAACTAATACAAGCTGAGTTTCTCAGAACATAGTAGTTTGTTCTTGTCTGACTAGAAAAACTCAATCGTTAGCAATAGCAGAGGCATAAGAATTTTTACCCACAACTAAGTGAAACAGATTCCTGGGTCCTAATGGTTTTAACATTTGGGGAGATGCTTGAATGGATTACTTTCTTCCTGCATCAAGAACACATGTTACTTAACAAGGATCACATGTTAACATTTCTTCCATTGTAAACTGTAACAAGCTTTTATTTTTCTAACAGGCTTTTCCCACTGAGAAAACAAGGTTTGAACATCTGTGATAGGATCATGTGTTAAAGTAAATTAGACATCTCCCTCTGAATATCGTATCTAAGTAGCTTGTCAAGTTATATGCAATAAGAAACCTGGACCATTGAATGCATGATGATCAATATACCTTACACAGCTTACAGCACCATATTTTCAGCTGGTATAAATCAGTGTAGCTAAACTGATTTTAGTGGAAATCAGTGGAGCTATGCTAGTTTGCACCAATTGAAGAGCTGATCTATATTAATTGGTCTCTATTTGTGGTCTGTGCTAAGGGGTGTTTTTTAATTTAAGGGCTTGTCTTGACTATAGGGTGTGATATGGGACTAAATTATATATTTTAGTTTTATATTCAGGTCACATGTGCTTTCTTGATATACTTGAAAGTTGTTTTGGATGGCGACCTAATAGTGTCCCGATTTATTTATACAGGCGTCTATATTGAAGAAGTCCTAAATAAATGGAAAGGAGACTATGAAAAACTGGAACATAACCACACTTATATACAGTGGTTGGTTACTTATTGGCTATTTCTGTTTTAAACCTTTGATTTGGTTAAGTGTTTCTTCCACAGTAAACTGTAACAAACTTTTTTTTCCCCAACAGGCTTTTCCCACTGAGAGAACAAGGTTTGAACTTCTATGCTAAAGAATTAACTACATACGAAATTGAGGTAATAAAAATTTTGCTTAAACTGTCAGGTTAATATTGATATTTGTTGTCTACAATGCAAAGTATTTATTTTAGGACTGTTTTGGATTTTAGATTTAATTTTGTTTGTTTGTTAGGAATTCAAGAAAACTAAAGAAGCAATTAGAAGATTCCTATTAGCTTACAAAATGATGCTGGAGTTTTTTGGAATAAAACTAATTGATAAAACTGGAAATGTAGCACGAGCTGCTAACTGGCAAGAAAGATTTCAGCATTTGAATGAGTAAGTAATGGCATGCCCTACATACTTTAGAATTGGCATAGAATTTTCATCCTTTGTTGTCTAGAGAAAGACCGGATGTATTTTCCAAAGAATGCCAGGAAAGGGAGAGAGACAAAAAGAAACAGTCAGTGATTGTTTTGTTTCTGTATGTGAGCATCTCACCCACATATTCTTGTGATTATGCTGCTCACCTGCTGTCAGTCTAACCAAAAGCAATGAACTCCCTGAAAACAGAACTTTGAAGTGAATAAGAGCACAATTCCAAATTAAGTTGTATAACAGGCTATTGTACAAACTTCGCTGTTTCTAAAGTGACACTTCTACACTGTTAAGAAACACTGGATTATCTAAGTATTTGTTTGTCTTTTTCAAGAAGGAACAAATGAACCATGCTTTTAGTGGAGCTGAGTTAAGTTTCCTTCCGCCAAATTAAACATTTTACTATTTAATGTATGTAGCTATAACATTTAAGTGAATAGCTTGAACATGTACTGGACCAAGTCTTGCTACAACTTTTGCAATATGCATATTGCCTTTGTATGGATCATCTAGGAAGTAAGTCTGCATTGAATTTAGCCCACACTATATCCAAAAATTGCATTTATTTATTTGTATCTTACTAATTTTCTAACTCTTCTGACCTTAAAATTGAAATATGTTTGTTTGCTTGCAATATTTTCTCCTTTCATTATGCAAATAGGGTGAATAATATTTGTTTTTTAAAAAAATCATCAAATGGTTCACTGATTTAGTAATCAGCTGAGTCATTCCATTGACCTGAATGGATGGAGATGGGACTATTGTTTGGCGGTAAGGGATAAGTTTAGAAGCCATGGTCTCAGACTGCAGTAGAAAAACTTTAGGTTGTAGATTAGGAAGAACTTTCTGACTGAGGGTAGTTCAAACAGTTTACCTAGAGGGCTAGTGGAGTCTCCATCCATGGAATTGTACAAGAGCAGGGTAGGCAGACAGTTAACTGGGAGGGTTTAGTCAGGGATGATCCTGCCTTGAGCAGGGGGCTGAACCAGATTACCTCCTAAAAATTCCCTTCCAGGACTGCTTTCCAATGATTCTATAATTCTGTGACCTTTCTGGGCTTTAAATCAAGCCAGTATAAGACAGAATTTCTCAGGAGCGCCAGGTCTTACTTACTGCACATTTTGCATGATTCAAGTCTTCTAAAGGCTAATTAGCAAGTTTTAAGACGATGAAATATTGCTACAATAAATAAATCATATTAGTTACTTTCCTAGTTATTTTCATCCAAAAATATTTAAGTTCTTTACAGATATTAATTATTTTACACACTACTCCTGCAACGAAGGTATTATTAAGCATTATTATCTGCATTTTACAAATAAGAAAGTAAGGCACAGAATGATTAAATAACATATCCAAAGTCCTCCAAAGGTAAGGCAGCTCTGGTTCTATAACCTAGTAGATTATGTTCTCTCTCTGGTTTTAACTAAATTAATTTTATAACTTTTTCATTACGTTGTTTTTATCTGAGTACAGTCAATCTTTTCCTTCAGGTCTCAACACAACTACTTAAGAATCACTCGCATTCTGAAGAGCCTTGGAGAGCTTGGATATGAAAGTTTCAAATCTCCTCTTGTGAAGTTTATTCTCCATGAAGCTCTCGTGGAAGACACCATTCCTAATATTAAGCAAAGTGCTTTAGAATATTTTGTTTATACTATTAGAGACCGAAGAGAAAGGAGGAAGCTCTTGAGATTTGCCCAGCAACATTATGCCCCTTCAGAGCATTTCATTTGGGGACCACCAAAAAAACAGAAATCAGAAGGAAACAAAACAAGTAAAAAGTCAGCATCCCCAGTTTCTATTCACAACAGTTACATTTCTAAACATAAGAAACAAAAAGATCCGAAAAACACATCTACAACTGGTAGCTCAATTAGCAAAGCAGCTGAAGAAAAAAAGGTAGAACTTACAAAAAATGGTGAAGTAAATGACCAGAATCGATCAGAAATCAATTGTGAAGCTGCTAAGCTGAGTAACGGTGAAAAGAACAATGATGCTGAAAGTCAGAATTCCAAATTAGAAGATGTTCGAGATCCTTCAGACAAAAAGGAGAACATTTCTCATTCCAAAAAAGAAAGTGAAAAAGATGATGAAAATCCAAACCAAGATTGTGAAAATCCAGGAGTTGTAAAGGGAGATTTATGTGACAATGAGAATTGCTCAAATGATGTGTCAACAGATCTGCAAGACATCTTAGGTAAGGATAAACCTCCAGTGGAAACCACCATGAAAAACAAAGATGAAATAAAATCATGAATCTAAAATTAAACAAATTATGTTTTCTACTGAATGAAACAAATTATTCATGGCTCTTTAATTTTGGATGAAGTTGCTGACTAATGTAGCATAAGGAAGTTTATGACACCAAACTGGATATGAATGCATCAGATTAGGCTTTTGGTGGGGTGATTTTTTTAAACTCTGTTTACAGTACACTACTCAAAATGGATTTAAAACAACCGTATGAGTTCAGAACCTAGAAATTCATTCTCTTTTTCGCTAGATTGCGGTCTACAAAGAAAAGAAGACCACTTTACTACTTAAATCATCTATCATTTTAAAAATTAGAGCACTAAAAATATCTAAGAATGCCTAAATTTTTTGTTTTCTAGGAAAAGGATACTGTGTTGATTTTTCTTCCCCGGGATGATCCAGTCTTTTCTCTTCAGTTGCATTTTAAAGTGTAAAATTTGATGGAAAGTCTGTAATCACAGTTGTACACTCTCGGCAAAAGTGTTTCAGAACTGAATATCAAAGTGTTCCATATTATTAAATGTCATTCTAAGAAGATCTGAAGTCTTACTCAAGATCAAATTGTATGTTGTGTAAACAACAACAGTCTTTGTTATGGGGGCATGGGTCAGATAAGCTTAAGTTCTCTTTGTTCTTCTCAAGTGTTCTCTGTGATGGGTTTTACTACCTTTACCCCCATCTGAGTAGAAACGTGTGGTCCTTCTACTCCTAGACTGGTTCTCTACATGGCATCCCTTCTGTGGTCACCAATCATGATAATACCCAGCCGAGTTTGACACCATTGTAAACCCTTTTTTAAGGGGACCCCATGACCAGCAGATGCTTTAAGTCAGGGGTGGCCAACCTATGGCACAAATGGCATGGGCACCCTTTGTGTGTGACACACAGGAGATTGGGGAGGGGACAGGCAGCACAGTGGCAGGGTAGGACAGCGAACAGAAAACAGAGCATCAGATCAGGCAGGGAGTATGGGGAAGGAAGCAGAAAGCATAGCAGCAGGTTGGGCAAAGAGCAAAAGGCAGGGAGCAGAAAGCTGACCAGAAGATCAGGTAAGGGAAAGGGATTTGGTGTGATTTTTGGTGAGGATGTGGGGCTAATTTGTGGCAAACCTGTCAAAATGGTTGGCCCCTGGTTGGCTCCACTGCTTTAAGTAGTTCAAAAACAGCTTCTTCAAAAATAAGGCATTATTTAAGCACCAGGGATACTGTACAGATGGAGAAAAGAAAAGAAAAGACCTCAACGCATCAATTTTATCTAAACTTTATTCTTGCCTTTCAAGCTTTAGGTAAGTTCCACTCAGTCTCTGAACCAAACCCCTGGCCTGTGATATAGACAGATGGCCTTGCAGAAGTCTGTCAGCATGTATCTGTCAGAGATTTGTTATGCTGTCTGCTCACTGCACTTGCTTGCTAGGTATGTTGCTTTGATCCTAGGCTGAGGCTTGGCAAGCTTAAATCCCAGGTTGAAGTTTTAACCCAAGTTGAAGTTTAGTAGTCAGCCATTTCCCAAGTAAGTGCTCGCCATACAGTGTACCCAGAGGAAGCCTTGGCTTTCCCTTTTGTAGGTCTCTTATCTCTGTCTTGCTTTGCTTCCTATTTGTTTTTCCTAACAGCCTTCTATGATTTAATTTCATGCAGTCAGCTAAGGTCATATCAAGCAGGTGAACTGAAGTGCTTAGGTTGGTAAAGAAAAATAATATAAAGAAAACTCACTGTTTCCCATGCTGCTAAAACAGTCTTGCTTAACTCTGTCAAATGCACATATATTATACTACTGTGAATTGTTTTTAATAAATGTTATAATGCTGGTAACTGACTACAGCAATAGTGCAGGAGTACTGTAGAACTTGGAATGAAAAAAGCTACCTTGATTTAGCAAACCATAAATGTCATGATTCTTCTTTTCCACTGATTCCCCCAGGAACATGGCATGTATTCCTCACTTTCCCCACCTAATGCTTCCAGAGGGCTAGATTGGGGTTAGCAACATTTTTGGGCAGAGTGCCAAATCATCTGCATCCTTGACTTGGTTAGTTCTGCTAATCCCTTTACCTCTTGCCCCTCCTGTGATGACTCAAAGACAAAGGGGTGTGTGGATATACTTCTTTAGGACATGCTTCTCTTGCAAGCCCAGTTGCTTAAGGAGGCTAAAGCAAAATGCCACTCAGTATTCAATGCCACACACCCCCCCTTCTTCCCCCCCATACATGCACACATCTGCTGGGGATGGAAAGGTTCAGAGAATTTGATCTAAATGCTGCCCAGGACCTTGGATCAGGCTACTGGTTTTCATATTGGTCTCTTATCTAACAGGCAAACAGGAAGGTTTTCCCCAACCCAGCAGGTACCAGAGCAGAATACGTATTCTGTCTCTCTTGTCCTATCCTGCATCAGAGTCTTATGGAGATTTGTAAAAGGGGAATGAGATTGCCCCTTCCCTGCTCCTCTCTCATTCTCCTGATGATGGTGGTAGGAGTTCTCCACTGCACTGTTGCTTTTGGCTGCTCTGTGTCTGCGAGAGGGGGAAGGGGACAGTCTGAAGTCCTTATCCTCCAGTCCTCCTTAGTATCTAGCTCTACTGTTTGCTTCTATGGGTTTTTTTGGGACTCCCTAAGTAGCCACAGAGTGAAACTTACCAGATTGTTAGTTCTTTTATCACAACCAATATTTTTCATAACTGCTGCCTAGGATCCTAATGAGACTTGTCAATTTTTACTGTTTCACACACGAGAAAACAGCCAAGGTTTGCACAGAGCCTAGTCATGGAAGGTTATGACGACAACTGTTGGAAATGGCAAGTTGCTTTCCCTTAATGGTAAAAAGTTCTATTTTAAGTGGTCCTTGCCTGCAGAGCTACTTTTTTGCTGTGGGTATGCCCTTCCTACCAGCCTTCGTTTAACAGATAAGGATATATAACTTCATTTGCGTGCAGTTGTGTAATTTGCATTAAATAGTGAATTCAGATCTCTGTACTTGTAAGCTCCTATACTGAAGTGATCCATAATGACCCATTGATTTTACAGGAAATTACTTTTGAATTACCCCTTGGTCAGCATACCAATCACAGTGGGTGTAGCTACATGTGCCAGTAAGGGGATGTGATAAACTGTGGTGTATTTGTGCCAGAGTTTATCATGGTGCCTTAATGGGATGTGTAGATGTGCAGACTGTTGCAGTCCAGGGCACATGTGCAGACACTGCTCCTGGGAGACTTGGGGCAGAGGAGTCCAGAGAACAGGGGGCAGGGAGGCAGGGTCAGCCCAAGGCTCCAGGTGCCAGCATTGGGTGGCAGAGAGGCTGACTGGGACGCAGGAGTGCTAACATGAGGGGTGGGTGGCAGGCAGCCCCTCCAGTTTTGCACCCTCATAGCCCAGCCAGTCCTAGTCACAATCTACACATGCGCTTTGGTGCAGTAATTAACTGCACCATAAGTAATCCCTGTCCCTGACAGTGCTATCTTTACAGTGCAGTTAATCTACTGTGCCCTAATACCTGTGCATGTATAGATAGTGTTGCTTTACTGCAGAGCTATTTAGTCAACTCTGCAGTAAAATCCATGTATAGATGTGTCCAGTATGTCTTCCATTATAAGTGATGCAGGTGACTGCTGGTGTGAAGATTGCCTGACATTTCCATTATAATTTCATTTTCAGTTGCTTGTAGCATTGTAACGCTTTGACTTTAGACTTGTAGAGTAGAGGGATGGGCAAAGACCTTTGGGAGTTGTCCTTCCATCCCTGCTCCCAATTTACAAGGGCAGAATCTGAGCCAAGCAAAAGATGGAAGGAACAAGAACAAGGAGAGGAAGAGGAGTAGATGTGGGAAAATTCAGGAGTAGGAGTTGGGGGTGGAAGGACAGGAAAAGGGATGAGGGAAGGAGCCAAAATAGGGAAGCGGAGAAGCTGGGAAACGTTGGGGGCAAGAGCTGGAGCTGAGGGAGGAGTTTAGCAGCAAGGAAAGGGACATAGACAAAAGCTGGAGAGGCAGGAGATAGAAACAAAAGGACTCCTTGAGAAAAAAACACTGTGTGTTCATGTAAAGACTATGAAGATGTGCACAAGAGGGACAAAGTCATGGTGCACAGACAACTTTATTTTTGGCATATCCTAAATCTTGCATGCTTTGTAATCTATATAATGTTCTTTTAATGTAATATTTTTCAAGATGTAATAAGAGAAAATTTAAATTCTCTGTAGGAAGAGCATAAGTAGGGGGTAGGAAATATTTGAAAATGCTAAGAGTATTCAGTTTAAATAGCTATATTAACACTAAGCATTTAATATATTCATATTATTCTTGGAATTAATATGTACATGAGTTGATGTATTTTAAATGGGGAAAACAGAGGAATAATATATTTTACTCTATAGTTTTACAGGATAGTATAGGATATGATATGTTATATCATAATTTGAATTTGTCTAGAATGCCTCCACAGAACTTTCTTTTTTCATCTACAGTCCAAAAAATAGTGATATCTGGGTTCTGAATTTTATATGGTTGGGATCAGAATTTTTGGAGTGTGAAATCAAAAAGTCCACAGTTGATGGAATGCATTCTGTAATAGCATTCACACATATCCATGGTATATGACTGTCTAGTCAGAACTAGATATCTAACATGAAATGGTCTGATGCATTCCTTTTTTCAGTAGTGCTGAATGCTGAGTATGGTGAAAAATTTAGATACCAACATACTGTCTAAATTTAAGCCACAAAGTTTGAATATTTTGGCATGTTCTCATCATGAAGGTGAGACTAGCAAGGAAATATAAATTTTCCACAAAGTATCATAAGACAATAAAACTAATGTCTTCATGCCTAATGACACTTTTGGGCTCCACAGTTTTTGTTTTTGTAGCTTCACCAGTAGAACAATTCCTATATGGCAACTTCATTTAACTAAGAAATTCCATTATACATAAAATGCAAAGGCATTTCCTTATTGTCCTGAAGCAGAGTGGTAAAAGTCATTATGTGCAATTATCTTGTAGGTAATATGCCTCAGATAGAGTAATACCTCCTTATTTGAATTGTTATAAAAATCCCAGTTGCTCTGTGCTGTGATTGTGGATTACTGTATGTTAGGATGTTTTTTCCTCTTAAAAAAGCATTTTGGTTTCTTGTTTTTGTTTGCATATGGTTTTACTTGAGGTGACTTCAGAATTTGTTCCACAGAGTTAGAAGTAGTTAAAAGATGACTCAGTGCAGGCCCAAATCATGTAGTGTGGAGCCCCGCTTAAACTGATTGTTCTCCAAGTGAGTAAAAGAGTGGCCTGAATGCAGGATCAGGGCCACAGTCATTAGAAACTCCTGCCAGAGCTTGCAGGTGGTTTTCACTGGCTTACAGGATTACAGCACAATATATATAGAAATGATTGTTTATTCAGAAATACGAAGTAGTAGTTTGCTGTTCCCTAGTAATTCCAGAGTGCACAAGTGTACAGAACAAGCCATAAGATTTATTGGCTATCTCACTTGTTTTATCTTACAGTAAACATTTAAGTTTACTGTAAGATGTATACTATATTCTATATGTATTTGGTACAGTAATTTGCTTCTGTGCAGTCTTTGAGGGGCTTTGATTTTTTTCATCAATAGATTAAATGGTCTTTCCCATTAAGGAGTCTGTTTTCTTCTAAATACATATGTATAACTCCTGATAATATGACCAGGAGTTGCATGCACAAATAGAGTGAAAATTTGTTTTAGTCTGTAGCAGTTTATATTAATATCATAAGAAGGGACATATCATCGTGCAACTCAAGATAAGATCTATATATTGCGTGTAGGATCATACCAAAGTAGAGCTCAAATGGACCTCATTATAGGTCATCTAGTCCAGCCCCCTGCTGAAGGCAGGAGCACCCTTGACTAAAACCATCCCTGCCAAGTGTCTGTCTAACCTGTGCAAATGTAATAGTTGGTTTTACAAGTTACACAGGCATACCACATTTACTTTCATACCCATTTGTCCCCAAATCAGCCTTCTAAAACTGAGGTGTCAGTCTTAAGCAGGGAAGCAGTTTTCTCTTCACTGGAATAGAAGCAAGCAGATTGACTTTTATTAGTAACTGTTTAGGATTGGGAATCCAAAAAAGATGACAAAGCCAGTAGGGAAATACGAATCGCCCAAGGAAGGGACTAACAATAGAGGGATGGGGGTGAGGCGGGGAAGCAACTAGGTTACAGGAGATACAATGTTAGCCATCTAAGCC
>NW_017728918.1:56277264-56308935 GCF_001723895.1 Crocodylus porosus | reverse complement strand
GAAGGAAGTGTCTCAGTCCATATAGAGTCTCATTGCGGGGGTCCTCTTCGGGTGGAGCGGGGTTGTCCATTGTTGAAGAATCCTCTTGAAAGTGAAGGTCTGTCTGGTGCGGTGGGGGGCGCTGTTCAGGCAGTCCCCTCTGGGTCTGGTCCAGCAGCGGTTTGTCTGGTGGGGTCTGAGTACTGGCAGTGGCCTGTGATGTGTTCCATGTAGATGTTGCAGGACCAAGGGATGGTGTCGGACACCATGAGGCAGAGACACTACACTCTAATACCTCCCAAGATGTTTGCCACTTGTCTCTGGCCCCAGCAAGCAGAAGGGGCAGAATCTTCTTAGCCATAGGAATTGGCTGAGTACTGTAACTTGTGCCTGAAGAAGGAGTTGAGCTGGCTGAGGGCAAATGAGCTACTGCCTGCAGTCTATAGTATTTTGCTAGAGCGTGTGGAACCAACACTTTATTATTTACCAGAACTTATATCAAAATATTTATTGTAAAGATGTAACAGTCTTACTACTGCTCTTGAAAGGGTCTGGAGCCTAGCCTTGCCATATAGACTGTTTCCTGGGATGCTAGATTTCCTGGACACTGGTTCAAGGAGGACTTCCTGTAGGTCACAGAGTCAGCCATGACTGAAAAAATCCTCTTTTCCTACATTTTGCCTTCTGAAAAAAAGGTGCATTTTTGGGGGGGGGGCATGTGGTATATGAGAAAATATGGTACATATCTTTGTGCCTCTGATTGGAATTATGGCCCTGCTTTTTACTATTCTAGGTCTAATGTTGCCTCAATACATGAAAACACACTGGCATTGAGTATATAAAAACTACTATGCATAAGGTACACAGTATAGCCCATTTAATGACAAGTGAAGCTATGCATGTTTGTATATCTAGGAGCAGAACTGATCATTCAATAGCTAGCTTTCTAATAATTAAAGAACTGATCCTGAATGTTGCCAAGATGTTGCAACCCCCAGTTTGAGCCACTGACAGTTTGGCTTGCTCGACTGCTCAGACACTTAAGAGTCCAAGGATCCTATGTACAAGACTTTATGTAATGTTAATGTATATATCATGTTACCTAGCTGTAATCCTGTTTGAATTATGCTAGGACAATTCCAATAATTAGCATATACCTGTACCATAGATGAAAAGTGTGTAGCTGACTTAAAAAACTCTGTATAGTTTAGATAGACAATCTAATAAGGTAAGTCAAGGGAAGTCTTGTTTCTTTTTAAATAAAGCATATTTACATCTACTTAATTAAATTGTTTGTGCACCTTTTTTCTGTTAAGAGTGAAGGTTGTGTTGGCAGTAGGATGGTCAGGGAGGTTTTTTGGTTGTTTTTGTTGTTTTTAAGAATCATCTTTATATTATCAATGTGAGTAGACACATTGTCAGTTTGCCTATAAAGGAGCAACCATCTATTTGCAGCTTTGTTTTTTGCATGTGGGCAACAGATCTATTTTTTCACACCTTTTCTACATAATTAAATTTTGGTGAAAAGTAAAATTAAAAAAGGGTCTTTTTTCCTGGTGCGCTGTACCTGAAACAATCTTTTGGTTATGTTCATTACAAAAAATATTATTTAAAGGATTTTTAATGAGAAAATAATAAACTATAGTATTATTCATATAGCAAGAATGTTGTATCTGAGTAGAAGAAAATCCTCTCTAAATATTTCATATTTATAGTCTAATATTTATGGTCCAATGTATTTCATATTTCATATACACATAATCCAGTTACTATTGCAGTTGGACAAAACTAACCATTTTCCCAATATAGAAACTGAGTGCTGGGGTTTGAGGGCCAAGAATGATCCAAGGAAGCTCTCTTATAGGCCCTCCTCTTTCCATTTATATCGCATCCCTGTTTCTATGTAATAGCACAATTTGAGGTGGATAGCAGGTGATTTAGGCGCATGTGCAGTACAGATATTATACTCCCTCTCCTTCTGAGCCTCATATGATTTTCAAAATCCCTTGTCTCTGCCTTGTGCACCATGCAAGCCAGTGCATGACTTGCCCATTGCTGTATGCAATAATACACCATTATTTTGTTTTGAGTGTATAGCAAATGAGAGTGTGCTGACTACTATAGCTATTTAAATACAATGCTTCAGCATGAATAAGAACTATGTATGTGTCTGTGGCCAGTCTCTTGGACATCACATTACCCTATAAACCAATTTTCCCTTTAATTGCATGTTCCTTGCACAGCCTAAATCCTTGGTATAACGAACTTGAGGAAGCTACATTTTTAATGAGCTGCTTTAATAACATGCCTTATCAAAATAAGTTCTAACCTGATGCACTCTGAAAAATGTAATTCAAAATGGTGTGGAAGTCAATTAAAGAGACTTCCTATGGTTATACATTTATTATCTCTTTTATATTTGTTTTAAAAAGCATAAAGGCATTTGCTGTAAATGGCTGAATGTGAGACTTGACAAATAGTTCTGAATGAGGTCTCTTATTTCCTAGGAAACTTGGCGCTTTTTACTCTAACATGGTTATACATTTGGAAGTGTATCCACTGACTAAAGTTTATTATGAAATACTAAATGTGTTTACTACTATAGTTAATGATGTGGAATTTATTGTCTTTCTGGTAAATAGGGTTTTAGCACTTATTATTTTGGAACTTGCTCAGGGCATGTTTGCAACTCATTGGTTATTCTTTTTCTGTGACTTAACTGACTTCTTTGTCCTTAGCCCTTTCTGATGTTTGAGTTCAGTAACACATGGTTAGATATACTTATGCGCTGGTAAAATTTGGAACTATTGTGTACTTGATTATTAAAATGTATTCAGGGAAAAGTGCAGTAATTGTAAAGAATATATATATATTCTTATATATACACATACTTCACATGAAATGGCAGCACATCCTTTTTAATGTATGGGCCCGCTCTGTATTCTCTTTTTCTTTGCAGTGTTAAATTACAGAATGCCGTGCATGTTTGTTAGTAACAATACCATATGTATGTGGTAGAAGTTGTAACCAGTTTCTGGGTTTGTAAGGTACTATAAAATATTTTATAATTCTGTAACTGTATGGCAATGTTATGCCAACAATGTATAAACAAAAAAGCAATAGTTCCTGTTGCTTATTGCTGTATTTTAAATTATTTGTTTGTAAAATGATATTCTTGGAGTTCCTTCCTTTCAGGTAAATATATTTTTAATAACTGCAGCCAGAATCTATAACAATAATAAAGCCTCTTCCCTTTAGCAGCATTATTCTAGTAATGTGTTGGAACATTAAGTAGATCTGATGACATAACTCTTACTAAGTGCTTGAGTGTGAATAGTTACTGTATGTACTGTACATATATTAATATGTATGGCATTAAAGGGTACTGTTTTTTGTTTTTGCTGTTAATGGCAGAAATGCTACTGAGGGCTGCAGAACAGAGTTAAGCCAACTGTGTGTTTATAAAAGGTCTTATTTTCTTAATTAAAGAAATACATACTATGAAAACATTCCTTTTTGGTACTATTTTATGAATTAAGATCTAACAACAATAATAGCATGGATCATTGCCTGATCATAGTGATGTAATTGGTGTGGGTAAAAGACACTCTCCCTGAAGTCAGTACAGTAGATTCACAGGTCTGCTGAAACTTCCACAGATCCACCAGGAGGATCAGGAGCATAGTCAGAACTTACTATGTGTAAGGTATTACATTTCCAAAGGTATGGGGAACCTTAAGGAGCTGTTTGTGAGCATGTGTCTACATGAGATGCTTAACTGCACAGTAGATTAGTCTATTGTGCAGTTAAGCATCACTATGTAACCGTGCACTAAGCTATTGCACAGTAAAATAGGCTGATGTGCAGTTATCTACTATTTTAAAATATAGGTAATAAATTAACTGTGCATTAGTTATTGTGTAGTAGGGCATGTGTAGATGCTGGCTGGGAGCAATTTGCTCCTGGTCAGCCTAGGCAGCAGGGGGCCCACTGCTGCCTACCTAAGCCCCGTGTGCTAGGAGCTGTGCTGGCTGCAGGGGCAGCTGTCTCCCCTCCATGTGGGGATCAGAACCATCCTGATTCCCACATGTGTGGGAGAGCTGTCCCAGCAGCCAGGTGGAGATTAGGTCAGGATCCAATCTCCATGTGGCAGGGAGAAGCATCCCTGCCTGGTGGGGCAGCCATGTGGGAACTGAGAGCATCCCAATCCCCATGTGGCTAGGAGATGTGTCTCTGTCTGGTGGGGATGCTGCCTGGCAGCCACATGGCCCCTCCAAATCCCCACATGGTTGTTCCCCCTCCCCAGGTGTGGACTCCTCTCCCCACCATGTGGGGAGATCAGGACCCTCCTGTTCCCCACATGGCTGCCAGGCATCATCCCTGCCAGGTGGGAATGCTTCTTCTGGCCACATAAATATCAGGACCCTCCCAATCCCAGTGTGGCTGTCTTCCCACATTATGGAGACTCCCCTCCTGATCCCCATGGGGATGCCTCTCTTGGCCACATGGGGATTGGTTTTGATCCCCACATAGCTGGTATTCAGCAGTCTACCAGCTCCTGCCCCTTGCCAGCCTCAGGCTGGCACCCAGGGGAACCTGGAGCTCAGCTCCCCTGGCTGCTACAACAGAGCAGGACTGGGGGGCAGGAACATCCCAGGTCTCACTTGCTCCAGCTGGGATCAAGTTTGCTCTCAAGCTGGCACACGTGTAGACCCTTTCCCTGGGGACAATTTACTGCTCCTTTTTAATGTGCAGTAACTTTACTGTGCATTCATGGTATGTGTAAATGTACCTATTGATCTTCACTGACTAAAGTACAACTCGGGTTCTGCCTTGAACATAGTAACTAGTTGTATTTGCATAACTCAATAAAACAATATTGTAACTTTTTATTAAGAATTTAGTTTGAGATGGAATTTTAGGGAGCATTTGCCAACTTCTGGTCAGTTCCTTCTATATCAAGTTGTTATTTGCATAACAGGGCCATGCATTTATGCAGGTCTGATGGGGCATAATTTGGTCAGTGTGTTGTGTAATTTATGAGAGCTCAACATTTTTTAGATTTTCAGATATTTATTTCCAAACTGTAAAGAGGACATTTGCCAGACAGAAAAAAATGATGGGGAAAGAATATTTTGCACACAGCCACTATCTCTAATGAAGCTTGAAATTAACATGGTTATTTTAATTTACTTCCTTGTTGGTGTATCACCCAGGGGTGGGATTGAGCTGATACTTGGCAAAATGCTTTGTGGGCGCTGCAAATGGCTTCCTTGTTTTCTTGAATTAAGATACTAAGGCAGCTTTCTGAATATGACCTGAAAAAGGATGTAGTTTTCTTTGTGGGTTTGGGCTGGAGTGGGGTAAGGGTTAGTTTGTAAACTAAAAACAAAGACTGAGAGAAATGAAGATACTGCCTTCTGTCAGTGGAACATGAATTCAGAAACCAAATTTTATTATGACTGTTTTAATGCAGATGTTCTACATAGTTTGTTGCTGATTTAATAGCAACTGGATTGCTCATGTACCTTCAGTAAAATGCCTTCACATTTTGCTCCTGTCTGAACCCAACTATCAATGATGTCAGAGTCCTGGTAAAAAATTTCCTTCAGTCACTGCAGAAAAAAATGCTCACTAATTATTTTCTGTCAGCCTTTCATTAACACTGACTTTTTAATATTCTTTTCAGTAACAGGATAGTGGATATACATCTGTGCACAACACTCAAAGAATTATCATCGTAACCTTTTTGGGGCATTGGTTCAGTACTAACGCAATTATGAAATGGTAATATAAGAAACACTTTTAGCTTATATTGAGGTATATTTTAGAGGCATCATACTTTAACTTGAATGGGAACTCTAGCTGTGGATCAAAAACAAAGTAACCGCTGCTTTTATCATTTTTCTTTTCACTAAGATGGTGAGTTTGCTAATTGTGCAAGGGTTTACATTCTGTTTATTTTAGCAAGAAGGGCAGAAGCTTCTCTCTCTCCGCATTACACCACTGTATCTCCAGCTTTCTGGTTGTAATACATATAATGAAAAATGGCTTTTGCTTAGTACTTGTGTGTAGCATGCTGCAATAGAGTGTTATAAGAATAAAAGGCTTCCATCTCATTCCAGGTGACTGAGCAGATTCCTTTAATATGCACACCGTTGATATGGAGAAGACTGAATTCAGATCCAAACTTGCCTCTGTTTTTTGGAGGTAGTTACACGGAGATTTTTTTTTTATATTATTATTACTTTGAGATGCTTTTTCTAGAAGATACTAATTTGTGCTCTTTTCCAGTGACAATATCACTTTCTATTGAAGTGTGCAGGGAATTATTAGCAAGCAGAAAAATGGTAGTGATAACCTTGCTTGTAAGTGCCAAAGTGCTTTTAAAAAACTAACAAAATGGGAACAATTCTCTTTTTTTTTTTTTTTTTAAATGACATGTCAGTGTTCTTTCATATGCCCTGTTTGACAGGGACAGATGATAAACTCAAAAGCATGTGATCACTCCCTCTGAGCAATTAGTTTTGCACTGTTATTTGAAAAGCAAATCGCCCAAAATGACTAAGGAATATTTGCAACTTTGATGTATCAATTGCAGAAATAGCACAAAAGGATTTTACTAGAATACTTTGTGACAATAAAGATTAATGAGAGCATCAACTTCTAATGTAGTTCATTAGAAGGTATTACAAAACTTACTGCTTAAGAGTTGTATTTGAAATTTGACTGCTTTTACCCTATCTATAAAGCTGATCTCAAGCTTCATGTAATGAGTCTTTTTTTAAAGTGCGACTGTACAATTGTGGAGCTAGGCCCCAGTTCTCTCAGAAATGTTGTAGCGGGCACACTGTTTTCACATAAAGACCTGTTTTGCTTCAACTGCCTGCCCTTCAAATGCAGCCTGGGATCTGAGCGTCAAGCTGCGTTATTTCTTCCTCTGTCATCCCCACTGATAAAGCTTCTGTGGGACAAAAGTTTGCTCTCGGTGATTATGCTGTGGTTATTTTCAGGATCACACACCTTATGACAGATCTTGGTCAACATATCTGAACATGAATATAAGCACTATTCTTTTCATAGGTTTATCCTTATGATAATCTACTCTATTACACCTCTATAAATGTGTCCTACAATAT
The DNA here is from genome assembly GCF_001723895.1 of Crocodylus porosus. Classification (NCBI taxonomy): domain Eukaryota; kingdom Metazoa; phylum Chordata; order Crocodylia; family Crocodylidae; genus Crocodylus; species Crocodylus porosus. The sequence continues at coordinate 56,301,817 of NW_017728918.1, read as the reverse complement.
ATTTATCAGTTGGAAATCCTTCTGTAGTTTAAAATACAGACATGGTAGTTGACATCAGCCAGGACTGTAGTAAAGCTCTTGATAATCCCACACAGTGTTCTCGCAAGTGAGTGGAAGAAAAGTAGGCTAGATAAAATTACTATAAGGTGGGTGCATCTACATGAGACATTTCACTGCGAAGTAGCATAGCTTACTAATCTGTAAGCATGTGCATCTACACATACACATTTACTGCACAGTAAACCTTGCTAATTGTGAGTAAATGTATTGCCTACTGTAGCAGGGTTATTGAGTTGCCTGCTACTGAAGATAGAAAATGGCTTAGCTGCCATTTATTAAGGCAGCAGGTGCCAGTTGTTATGGGAGCTCATTAGATCAGCTGACTGCCAGTGGGCGAGGCTTGGCCTTCATAAGCAGGGAAGGCTGAGGCCAGACACAGTTCTCTCCAGGCAGGAGTAGGAGCTCTGTGGGAGAGCTGAGCAGCCCGAGTCGATGGTTGCAGCCTGACCGCTCTGACCGGCTGCAATGATGCAGGGGTAGAGAGAACCCTGACGGAGGTATGAGAGAGAGCCCGCATAGAGCGGAGTTGGTATTATAAGCTTGGGGGCTTATGATGTATTATAGCCAGCTGGCTTATAGTTTTGTTGAGTTGTGATTATTACACCAGAGGACCGGGCGAGGCTGTAGGGGTGGAGGAGGCCTCAGCAGGAGCTCCCCAGTAAGGTTGGGGAGTTCCTGGCACCACGGAGGGTGCTGTGTTGTGGGGTTGTCCTGACCCCAGCCCATTGGGGCGACTTCGGGAAGAGTCCAGTAGAGGGGGAAGCCCAGTAGGGCGCGGGCCCAGGAAGGTGGGTCTAAGCAGTGGGGGGGTCCAGACCCCAGCCCAGCATGGGCATTACCGGGACAGGCCCCAATTAGAAATCCCAATTGGAAAGAGCCCCAGTGGGGCGTAGGCCCCAGTGGGGGCATAGAAGGCCCCAGTGCAGGCGGCGAACGCAAGGAGCGCGAGCAAGGGCCCCAGTGGGGGCATAGAACGCACCTCTTGCGCTCGCCGCCCGCACTGGGGCCATTACAGGCCCTAGTGCAGGCGCGGAACTCGAGGAGCTCGATTACAGGCCCGAGTGCGGGCATAGAGACCGTGGGCAGCACGGAATAGGCCAGTACGCGAGCGGCCGCGGAACATAGGGGAGGCAGGCCTGAGCGAGCCGCTGCCTGGAAGTTACAAAGCCCTGAGTGGGGCGTAAGCCCATTGAGAAGTCCGGGCTGGGCGAGAAGGGGCAGAGTCAGAGAGCCGCCCCAGGAGCGGGGCGCGTGTATTGAGTTGGCCCTGGGAGAGGACCAGCACCGGGACTCGGAGAAAATCCTGGTATCGTAAGATCAGCCCCATGCCAAGAAGGGTAGGAAGGCAGCCTCCACTGACAATACTAAGATCAAAGATGTGGCAGGCGAGATAGAGGGTGCATTCAAGGCCCAGGCTGGCACAGTAGGCAAGGGCACTAGGGCACCCCTAGGAACCATCCTGCCACACCTACAAACGCAAGTAGCAAATTTACTTGCAATTTCTAACTGTGCATTGGCGCTCATGTAGATGGTTGACTTAGAGCAAATTTGCTTCTGGTCAGCCAGCTACCGGGGGTGGGAAATTGCTTCCTGCTCCTGGGAGCTGTCTGCTGCTGGGGCAGGCTCCACCACCAGAGCCCAGGCAGAGAATATGTACCCCTCCAGCAGGGATCTCCATGTTCCCCCCCCCATCCCCCCACTCCAAGATCATGATTGGGGAGCAGGGGGCTGGGAGATCCTGATCTCCCAGCACCAACCCCCCCTGTTGTGCAGCTGGATCTGGGGGCTTCCTGCTGGTGGGGGATGGGGAGTCTTTTCCTTGCCCAACTCCTCAATCATGGAGCTGGCTAGAGTAGAAGCTCTCCAGCTGGTTCCCCCACACAGCTCCTTGATCATGGAGCTGAAGGGAACAGGCTCTCCAACCTGTTTGCCACCCAGCTCTGCAGGTGCAACAGGCTCTCCAGCTCCTGCCCTGTGATTGCAGAGGGAATTCTTGCCCAGCTAGGGGCTTGCTGCTAGTTGTCCTACTGGCAGATTGGGGCAGGGGCCTGAGATCTCCCCCTCCCCTTCAGCTCTTTCCAAGTCCCCTGCCCCAATCAGAAAGCCAGGGCTGGGAGCTCCCTGCTGCCAGGGGAGGAGGATATTGTCCCTGCCCCAGTAGCAGGGCAGCACCCCCTGGGCAGGAAGTAATGTCCCAGCCCCAGCCAGGAGCCAGCTGTCTCCTGGCCTGGTGCTCCCTGATAGCCCCTAGGCAAGCACCCAGGGGGAGCCTAGAGCTCCCCTTGCTGGCAGCAGGGGCTCATTACAGGGCCCCAGGAAGCAGAAGCTCCTGTTTCCCTATATGTGTAGATGCCTGCCCAAGGGTGTTTACTTGCAAATAGTTTACTCAGGAGTAAACTGCTCCCAGATCTAATGCATGTGTAGACACACCCGATGGCGATGTAATAGGTTCAATAACCACAAAGAAAAGAGTAATTATGAATGGATCAGTGTCAGAGTAGCAGGCAGTTTCAAATGGGATTTCATAGGGATCTATTCTGGTTCTTGTGCAGTTGAATATGCTTTTTAATTACTTGGATGCTGGAATAGAGTGCTTCCTGATCTAGTGTGCAAATGAAAGAAACTGGAATGGCTTGCAAACACTCTGGAGAACAAAAATAAAATTGAAAAGGATCCTGATAGATTGGAGAGCTCAGCTAGTGATGACAGATTGAAATTTAAGGCAGACAAAATTTAAGGTGTTGCATCTAGGGAAGAATAATCAAATTCACAAATACAGAATATGAGATATGAGAGCAAGAAATAATATGGCTGAGAAGGATCAGTGGGCGCATCTACACAAGACGCTATGGCACCCTAGCAACAAGCTACAGTGCTATAGTAGTGGCAGGCATGAACTGTGATGTTGATGCTACTGTGCAGTAGTTTATTGCTACTGTGCAGTAGCATCAGAAATAACCCATGTGGCTCCGGGACTGTGCTGTAATGGTAGTTACAACAACTGTGCAGTCCAGCACATGTGTAGACACACCCAGTGAGACCCAGTTGCCAAAAAAGCCAGTATAATTTTGGGCCACACCAACAGTAGTATTAATTATAACATATGGGAGGCAATAGTAATAGCTTGACATTGTTCAGGCCTCATTTAGAGCAATGTGTTGAGTTCTAGGCAACACACTTTAAGAAGGATGTGTAAAAATTGGAGAGAGTCCACAGACAAGTGACAAAAATGACAAAAGGGGAAGAAAAAAAAGGTTGACCAAGCTAGGTATATTTAGCTGGAAAAAAAGCCAGGGGCAGGGTAGCAGTTTTCAACTGTATGGAAGGCTGCCATAAAAAGGAGAGGACAGCAGTTCTCCCTTGCCATGGGGCAGATCATGAAGCAATGTGTTTAAATTGCAGCAGAGTAGATGTAGCTTTAAGTTCAGGGGAAAAAAAAAACTTCTTTACTGTTAGAACAGGATGGTAATATAATAGAGCACCCAGGAAAACTGTGGAATCTCCTTCATCAGATGTTTTCAAGAGAAGCCTGGATAACCATTGGGCAGATGTTTTATTCCTATACTTGTGCAGGATTGTGGACCAGATGTTGATTAGGGATCTTCCAACCTTTGATTCTATGATTTTACACACTGTTCTGTAGACACAAACATTTCAATTTCAACACTTATTGACGCTGAAACTCAGCCTTTTTTTCTTTTTTGTTAAACACATTAGATCAGACATAATTCATACATAATTTCTGCCTAGGTTTCTATGTTTAATGAACACTGAACTTGATTATCAATATTTTGTGACAGGTGTTTTAAATTTTAGAATAAAAATGGAAAAAAGTGGAAACTCCCATTTTTACAACTCTCATTTAATGTGAAGACTTAAATAACCCATCTATAAACGGACATGAAGTGTAATATTTTCAAAAGTGCATGATTTTATTAAATCCCTATTGAAAATGGAATTTAGGAGCCATAGCCCTGTTAGCTCTTCACTCACCTGAAGTCATATTTTTAATGTTGTTTAGATGCAGAGAGGTACCTACTAGGATATTTAAAAGGCACATAACCATGATGTGAAATTAATTGGAGTTACATGCTCAGGTATGTCAAAACCCTACTGTATAATCTGCAACTTTAGGCACTTTAATAACTCTAGTCAGTGACTTGGAAAATTTACTATAAAACCCATGTTTAAATATTTGTTCAAAAATTTAGTTATAGAAACATAAGAATGAAGGGCTGGAAGGGACTTCAGGAGGTTCTCTAATTCAACTTCTTTCATAAAGCAAGATAATCCCTATCTAAACTCAGTTTATTCAGTGTCTATTTAACCTATTCTTAAAATTGCATGGACAACCCTCTTGAACCAGGCACAATGCCTGAAAATGCCAACATCCTAACGTCACAGGTAAAGGAGGGGAGAAGGGTCCTGCTGCTGCAAGGACAGGAAGTAGTTTGTTAAAATATACTTGAGAGATCCACTGTCACCCACTATAGCAGAAGGTAAACCCCACCCCCCAACAGTCTGCGCTGATCAGACTGTGGGATAAAACTTCCCGATCTTGAAACTCATGATAGGCATAAACGCAAGCAGCGGAACAGAACCCTCTAACCAGGAACTCCAAGTTTTTTAGTCCAACAGAAGTATTGAAATCCCCTAATCAAAATCTCCAGCTTTTACTGCACCGAACTTCGATGGGCAGTCTATTTACTACCTCGCTGTTCTAACAGTGAAGTTTTCCCTGATATTCAGTCTAAACTTACTTTGCTGCAATTTAAAATCCTTATTTCTTAATAAAGGTTTTCCATTTCTAGACCTTGTAGTGATGGTAGTCTTTTATGTGAAGTCAAAAGATCCCATTAAATAAAAACATATTGGAACTAATCTATAGGTGTGCTTGAGGTTGCTATAGAATGCATGACCAGTGAAGGATATGGTATACAGCAGGGGTGGGCAATTATTTGGGCATGGGCACCACATAGGGAGTTTTGACAAGTTGTGGAGGGCTGGCATAGCAGCCCTTTTCCCCCCCCCCTCAACCCCCCCCCCCCCACAACGATTCATTAAAACACCTTATGTGTGGCCATGGGCAGCAGGGAGTGGTGTTTGAGCATGGGGCTGGGGGGAGGCCAGAATCATGGGGGTGAGGTTGTGGGGTGGCCCTGTTTGGAGGGGTGAGGAGGCTGTGTATGTGTGGTGGGGGGAGGGCTGCCTAGGCACTAGTTCCTGGGAGCAGACCAGGGATGAGGGGAAGGAGAAAGGGCAAGGGGAACATGGAGCAGACCTTACCTCAGTGGTGTGGTCCACAGCTGCCCCTGCGGCACTCCACGTGGGGCCAAACCCTGTCTGCTCCTGTCTGGGGCAACCAGCACCACACTCTAGCCCACACCTAGTGACCTAGCCCTGGCCACCACGCACACCTTTTGTCAGGGCTGCTCCTGGTGCACCTACAACTGCCCAGGTGCTGCTCTACTCCCCTCACCTCCAGTAGCATCTCCCACTGCTCCTGTTGTACCAGTCCTGGCTGGAAAGAAGCTTCTGCCAGATGGCTTCTGCTGCAGTGTGCAGGACTTTGGTTCCAGCTCGTAGCTGTCTTGCACCTGCTCTACCTGCCTGGTGTGGGTGGCCAAGTGGGTGGAAGGCAGCCAGGAACTGGAGTCAAAGCTCACCTGCTGGAGCAGGAGCTGCCCAGCTGTAGCTCGCAGCTGCCTTCTACTCGCTCACCTGGCAGGCCCGGGCTGGAGCACGGCGTAGGCTGCACTAGTCTGAGCTCAGCCCCAAGCAGAGTACTTCAGGGGCAGCCACAGCCTGGAACAAATCAATTGGCAGGCACTCCCTGCAGGCTGGATCCAATAAGTTGGCAGGTGGGATCCGGCCCACAGGCTATATTTTGCCCACCCCTGGTATACAGGTATTGATGGTTTTTTTGTCTTGCATTTTAAGAACTTTTTCAATAATTCATGACTTCTGAGGTCCTTTCATAACCTCTCAGGGGATCGCAATCCATGGGTTGAGAAATACTGCTGTAAATAATTATTTATGTGGATCAATGCTTTTGAAGATTTTATTCATAGTGAATAAGCAGCTTGGTTTTTTCCCAATGCATCTTAAATTTCCTTTTCTTTTAGGTGTGAATAAATCCTACTGCAAGGTGTACCATGCTCCTCAAGGAAAATGAGTTTAGTTAAAAATATTAAGATTCTAGGATATTATTATATTTTAATAAACTTGGCAAAATACATGGAAAGCATCTTTCATGTTACTAGTGAGGCTGAAATAATTTTCACTCTACCTAAGATTAGGTACTCAAAGATACTCTACCTAAGATTAGGTGACTCAAAGATACTTTCTTATGGAAGCTGTCTTTGAAATAAATGTGACATTATGTGTTTTTTTTTTTTTTTTTTTTAATACTTGTCACTATTTAGTTTTACTTATAATTGGCCTTATTTATCTTGACTAATAAACCACAATGTTCTATGTCTATATGTTAAATGGTAGTAACACAGCTGTAGGTTTGTGATTAACCTCGCAAACAACGTTTCTATCTTGAACACTACCTGGTTTCTAGGTTATTTATTTTGCCTCTAACTCCAAAATAGAAACATTACTACAAAGCAATTGTACACATTGGAGCAGTTTACTATTTATTAAGCAATACTAGTTTGAAACCACTGTGAATGAATGGAAAGAACTGTGGAGGTAAGGTGAACCAACTATACTTCAGATAAATTGTAGGAGAAAAACAAATGTAAATCCCATTACTTCGTTCATGCAAGAGTCCTATTTTTTTTTTTTTATGGGAATAGTAAAGACAGTCAGGTGTATGCCTGAAAATCTCTTCTAACATATTAAAGGTTGTCAAGCTTTGCTTGTGTTAGTAAAGATAAAATAGTTTAGAACAAGCAAGAAGATATCCCAATAGTGCTTTCAAAATAATTTTCGTCAACTTTGGATAAATCCTGCTCATACAGCATTTTTCCTTGCTCTCAATCCTAAAGTCTCTTGGAAATGTAGTATAATTACAGAAATTCTGCTGATTTGGGACACCACTGTGTGAACTGCTGCACTGGGACACATCTAGGAACACCAGTGCTTATTTTACAGGGTTCCCAAATGCTACAGATCTGACTGACTGAGGGGGCAAAGTTCAGGGGCCAAGTTCTTTTCTGACTTATTTTCTTCACCGGGATTAATAGAATCCAAAAGTATGTAAAAAGGATGTGCTAGGTTTTTGGTTATAGCTGTGTTGGTCTAAGGACATAGGCAGGCAGGGTTCTTTGGGAAGATGTAATATATTTTATTAGACCAACTGAGTAGTTGGAAAAAAGTTCTTCACAAGCTTTTGGCTGCAATCACCCTTCTTCCTGCATAGGAAGTCTCTGCTGTTGTTCTGAGACTCCAAGAAATGAAAAAAGCTAAAAGTGTGACAGGATGTCTGAGAAAGTGAATCAATGGAAATTAGGAAAACAAAAGGTGGAGGAGGGAAAAAAGAGGGTGGGGGGGGAAGCCAAAGGTAAGTAAGAGAGACTCTACTGTAGTAGTTCTCCAAGACAGAAAAGAGGCTGTCTGTGAAAAAGTAAATATCTGGAAATTAGGAAGACAAAGGGTGAAAAGGAGGGGAAGGGAGGAAGAGGGAAAAAGAAAAGTGTAAAAGGTCAGGTCTGGCAGGTACCTGGTCAATCGGATGTCAGGCAAGTTGTAATGTGTCATAAATCCAATGTCTATACTGAGTCCATGATTTTTTTGTATCCGGTAGATTTATGGAGTAAAGTTCTTAGGCTCGTCTATGGAAGGTGTTTTGTAAGTCCCTTAGAGGATTAGAACTGATAGATTGGAGAGACAGTGAATCCACACTGACTGTTCCTAATCACCTTCTACTCCTCCAAGTGCTTTGAGATGGATTTGCTCCATTTTTCCAGGAACTGAGGTGAGGTTGACTGGTCTGTAATTCCTTCCCTGGATCCTCCTTTTTTCGTTTTTAAATGTGGGTACTATGTTTGCCCTTCTCCAATCACCTGGGACCTCTTCTGATAGCCATGAGTTTTCAGGTGATGGCCAGTAGCTCTGCAATCTCATCAGCCAACTCCCTTAGCACCCTTGGGTGCATCCCATAGGGTAATTGGTCTGAATATCCAGAAAAACTTTGTCATTGTTAGAATGGTGAGGCAGTGGAATAGACTGCCTAAGGAAGTGGTGGACTCTCCACCACTGGAGGTGCTCAAAAGAGGTTGGACAGCCACTGGTTGGGGATGATCTAGGCCTATGCCTACACACATCAGGTTTTACTATGGGTATTTCCTGTGCTTCTAGGCTTTGCTGATTGCCTCCCCCCTTCCCCACCCCCCTTTCTGCTACATGTCAGGGTGTTTTTACGTCTCCCTCAGAGGCATTGAGTTTTAGCTACAGCCAAGCCTCGGGACTTTGACTAAAGTGTACCAGTACTTTGGTCCAGCTGGGACCAAAGCCAGAGGTTCCTGGCTAGAAGGTCCCGCCCTTTTGCTCAGAGTCAGCCCAATTAACATATTTGGGGTCAGGAAGGAATTTTCCCCCATGGTCAAACTGGTACAGGCTGTGGGGTTTTTTGTCTTCCTCCGTAGTGGTGGAGTCGGGAGACCATGACCTCTACCCAGGATTTCTTAAGCATATAGTGACAATATTTCATAGAAGCAGGATGTTGATCTGCCATAGTCCCCCTGCTTCACCTGTGACAGGTTAAGGTGTTAAGTCTATGTTGTGTCAGAGTTGATGGTAGTCTTGTATAGAATTTCGATAATGGATTGTGTAGGGTAGCTTAGATAGGATGATCCTGCCTTAGGCAGGGGTTGGACTGGATGACTTCTGGAGGTCCCTTCCAGCCCTGCTTCTCCACAATTCTATGATATGAACTTTAAGTGCTTCTATTGGAGAGATTTGTGTTTCTCCTGGGAATTTCTTTGTTGAAATCATGCCAAATGCAAATTCTACCTCAGATTCTCCTCTCACTTACAGCAAGGTAAGTCCAAAGTAAATTAACGATCTTTGTCAGAATGAATCCAGAACCTTATGTAAACTGGCATCTTGCAGTAATGGAGAATTTGAGAAGAAAGGACTAGATCTCCGGTTTTTATGTTCCACCTAACTGTACCTGTAGGTACCTCAGAACCCTCAGATCAGCTGCTACCAAACCCCAGAAGGGACCTCTGAACTTTAGATGCTTAGTTTTCAACGAAAACTTAAATGTTCCTTAATGGCCTAAAGTTATGGCCAGAATCTGCTCAGCACCTGTTTCACACTTACACTCAAATGAGTTTTGTCACTTCTTTTACCTGACAGGCTTTAGTTGGTAAGAATGAACTGAGCATCTCCAACACATGAAGCTTCACATGAAACATGGTGTTGGTGCTACCACCCATTTCTCTGGACTGTAATGCAGTGGTAGGATCTTTGTTCAGGATGTTGGTGACATGGGTTCAATTCTTTTTTTTTTTATCCTTGAAGTGCTGTACATCATTTTTTCCCCCAGTCACTGGGCTGTAGACTATTAGAGATGGTAGATATTGTTGCTCCCTCTTTTTGAAGTTGTTCCACTTTGAATGGAATGACCAAATATACAGTAGATCAAATGCAAGCCAGCATTTGCATGACTTGAAACCAGAAAGTGAGAAACAAAAATCAATGTGTAAGAAATCAAGCTTTTTTTGATGGACTGAAGAATTTAGGGATCACTTATTCTGCCCATATCCTCCTCTTAAGTAAAGACAGACTCTGTTTTCTCCTAGACTTCACCATTGATGGGTGAACTTTAAGGATTGGCAGAGATCCCTGCACTTCATCTTGTTATCACCATTCAGATCCCAAGGGATCCTTGGTTGCTATGAAATCTTATTGTTTCTTTACAGCCATACTATCTTCCTCCTATTTCCCTGTTCTGCTTTTAACTTTTAACCTGATCTCAAGAATGATTTCATCATGCTATACCAGCACAACAAGCTGAGAAAGACTAGTGAAGGAGAGATGAGGCAGATGATGTACCAGGAAACTAGCCAGATTCTAGAGCAGCAGCTGTTGTGGTTGACTTGCCAGCCCAGAGCATCCATCCGTGAATCATCAATTGCCTTGAATTCTGCAATCTTCAACAAAAAGCCATATGTTCCACCCCCTTTACTATGCAACCCCTCCTCACTCTGCATATCTGTCTGTTTTGACAAAATTGGGAAATAGAAATGTTGTGGTTACAACTGACTTTAAGATCCAAGTTCTTTCTTTCTGCTATTATTAGTGTAAATCTTATGATGTAGGGGTTCTGAAGATGCTGACAACTGAAGAGGTAGGACTAGAGTTCACAGTCTTTGGACATGTCTACACTGTGCCTCACTGTGCAGTTGTTACTGTGCTATCATTTAGTACTAGCTTTAGCAAGTGTACTAAATGACAGCACTGTAACTGCCGTTACTGCACAATCCTGGGAGCATGCGGGTCATTTCCAACCTACTACACGGTAGTAACGAGCAGTCATGGTTCATGCCCACTGTCACTGTCACTACAATGACATAGCATCTTGTGTAGACGTGCCCTTTGTACTTAATTCACCTTTAAGCTAGGCTACATGTCATTGTGTGGAACACCTCACTCTCTCACCTATGTTCTTCGTTCCAAAACAGGACTCCTGGGCACTGCTTGTCACATTATCACAAGATAGTATGCAGCAAGGGCCAGAATCGTGGTATTCACAAACACTGGCAACATTACTTCTGGGTACGCTCCTGTACTCCTAGCTTACACTCAACACCTACTGAAAGTCACTGTCAGTGGAGTTAGGTAGAAATGACAAGTGTTTCAGAGGTGGCTCATGTTGTGTTTGAAATCCTGAAACAAGCCTGGAATTACAATTCAGTTTACCCATCTTCTCTACTCATGCTACAAGAAGGTGAAATGTTATGCAAAACTCACTTCAATTTGATTTCCACACAGCTGCACACAGCATATACTTCACTATATACATAATATAAAATCGAAACAACATTTATAAATATTATGTAATATTATAAATAATTTAAGTGCTCTAATAAAGGAATCATTTTCTTTGCTGAACATAAGAACGTACATACCACATGTAATACCATGACCATCTTGCAGGGAAAATGCTTTACTTCCCTGATACTAACAACCTTTTTTGGGTCAAATTTTCAGTTTTATGTTAAGTGGTATTTTTCCAGTAAAATCCATACAGCTTTGCTGATTTATACTAGGGATCTGGCTCTTCATGTTTAACATCGGAATGGGTTCAGGCACCACAGTGATGGTTTGGGACTAGTGCAGTAGAATAAACACTTCCACTTATTACTCTATTAGAAAAATGAGACGGGATAAGAGGAAAAGGAAAAATGACACCTAGATAGAGTTATCTTTTCCCAGAATGCCCAGATGCAGAACTTTGCTGAGCAGACAGTTCATCTGGGGTGGGACCAAGACCAATGGAGCCCTAGACTTGTCCTACCCAAGTGAGCTAGTGTACAAGAAAAGCATGTCTATGCCATCTCAGAACAGCACTCCAGTTGTACATGTGCTGCATCCTGGAAGAATGGGATGTTGCTTATGGTCTGTAAACATGTGCCGTAAGGTGTCTATCTTAGGCACCAATCTTGGAGCCACACTAAGTGTCACTACATTATGTCATATGGGGATGCACTGTGTACAGAATGGGCCTGTCAAGCGTCACTGTGGTGCAACCCAGTGCAGTCTGCAGGTGGTATAGGCATGCCCAAAAAGCTCATGAGGGGAACCCACCAGAGACTCGGCTAGCAGCTAGAACAGATTAAAACTACTGAAGGAAGGACCTGCCAGCTCAGAAAATGTCATCATCAGCTGATTGTTTGGTTACTTAAAAAGCTTTTACTCAGGACATTTTCTCCCCCACCCCCCGCCACTTCCTTTACTCCTTTCTCTTTCCTTGTCCTATCAATACCCTACCTTCCTCATCTCTCAGTTCAGCTACTCCCTTCCCAACAAAAGATATCCAAAAATGAAACCACACAAGGACCACATTTTATGGCACCAACATGATATTTAGAAATTGCCCCAATTTTCTACCTTATCTGTATGTTTATTCCAATCCCCTTGACTGTTATTTACCTTGTCTACTGATGCAGTAACCTCAGGGTTAAGGACAGAAATTATACATAAATCAGTACAAGAGATTGGAAACTGGTTCAAATCTATAACACAACAGAAGTTCAGTGCATATAAACCATTTTCAAAATGGCCAAAACCAGTTTAAACTAAACCTGGATGGATGTAGTATCAGACTTAACTGATTTAGATTAAATCAGTTTATTGAAATTCTGTCCCAGATCCCTTCCAGATTCAAGTTAACTCAAGTCCCTCAACATCCCACAATGCTTTACACCTCCCCCGCAACCACCACCCTCCCTCACAGAGTATGTGGGCTAGCCTTGGCCCAAGCTATCTGCTCCAGCAAAACAGGGAGGCATGCTTTAGTGCCCTCTGGCTTCTGGCCTGGGTCACGGCAGGAATATGGCTGCATTTCTGGAATGAAAAGTGAATGTCTGTTCACTTGCTTATTGGTTTAATCTGCACAGCTTAGACTAACCTGTGAAGACTGAATCTATTTAGCCTCAGGCTTTCTAACTGTCTGTATGTGGCCCAAAAGAACAAGGACTGTCACTGATTCTGTGGTTGCACACTACATAGCACATAGGGTCCTGGTTTAGATAGGGGTCTGTAGCCATCAACATCATAAGTAGACTGGATGGCTATGATACATCTCAGAGCAAAAAATCAAAGTTAAAAATAAGCTGGAGTCTTGATTTAATGGGAACTATCAAAACTAGTGGCTGCAGTATTTCTGTTTCTGTAGCTGGTTATGTGCATTCAGTAGCAGAATCATCTCATTTCTGTAACAATAACTATTAGAAAAAGTGACAGAATCTCAGCTTTCAACATTACTAAGAATTTCCTATTCAAATATCTAATATGGGTAGGCGGAATTCCTGAAGCAGCCTCTCTAAAGGTGAAAGGACTGGGCTGATTTTATTTTAGAAGGGATTAAAGCCGCTATTTGAAAAATAACTTAAACTTGCATGGAAGCAGAATCTTTTACGTTCTGCCTTCAGTTTGCTTTGCTTCTTGAATGCCAACACCAAAAGTTGAAAATAGCTCTGTGTGAGCGGGTAAAGGATGGCTTATAAATAAATGCAGCAGGACTAGAGAAAACTGACAATTAGCTTTTAGTGGGTGCTAATCTGCAGGACAAGAGAGAGAACTCACAAGTAATAGAATGGTTGGCAGCTATAACCAATACCATCTGGGTTTGTGTGATTTTATAATATTTATTGTCAATAAATGCAAGAGGAATATATGAATAAATCTGTCTGTGAGTGGAGATGAGTTGGTTTTTCAGTAGAGAGAATCTGGTGAGAAATCTTGGCAGGCATTTGACATCAATGTCAACATCAGCGGTTCAATCATAAATTACCATTTCACTGTTCAGGCCTACCAACCACATAACATACTTCAGTCAAAAAAGGAAAGCAATGCTAAAGAAGATGGCAAACTTAAAGTTGTCATTTTGCATGGAAAAATAGAGGATTTTCAACTCTCATGATTTATTGCAAATCATACAATAATTGTTTGTTGTTGCTGTTGTTAAATCCCCAGCAAATGGATGCCTATAATTACTTGAGATTTCTGGCTTCTGATTTTAAAAAAGGCTTGAACCATGAATAGGTGACATTGCACCTGCTCTATACACTAAAGTGAGTGGAAGTTATAGGACCCTTATATCTTGTACTTCCAAGGAAAATGCTGTATCCACTGGGTGAATGTCTTCATGCCTACCCTTCTTACTGACACTGGGCCACCATGTGTGCAAGAATCACAGAGGCAGAGGACAGCAAGTAAGGGGGAGCCCAATTCAGTGAGGAAGGCACTCTGCTCTTGAAAGGAATGGGCCCTGACTCCCAATGTTGTTTCTGTATTTTATTCAGTAGGTATTTTATTCAAAATATATAATCAGTCCTCAAGGACTGTCTCCCCAGGAAAGTACCTTCATTGGGCTACAACCTTAAGGCTGAAGAGGTCCTAGAACCCAAAAAGTGCTCCAGGCTGTTACATAACGCCACCTGTTTTTGAATGAAAATAGTGCCTGTGTTGTGTTTTATCCAGTACAGAGCACGGTCAGTGAAACTTGGATGTGGCCTGAGCATCCTTACTGGATTTGTCCCTGCAGGAGTCTTTGGCAGAGATACTTATAGTTTGAGAATCCCAAATATGCTTAGGCATGAAGATATTCATCATGTAAGATGGTACCAGTTCTCCAAGCAACAGAACTTTAAGCTGGTCTATACACTTGTAGGTATCTAAGGCAAAGTAAGCAATCCATTTAGGTGCCTAAATCCTACCTCAAGTTGAATTTTTGGTGCCTAAATACTTGTGTAGATCTGGCCGTTGAAGTGTCTGTGTTTTAGTTCTTTGCCTGGTAAATGGTATTATTTAATCTTATTTACTACAAAGATTAAGATGGGGTTACACTCCTTATGTTTCAGTAGTAGGGTAGTGATACCAACACTCAGGATTTTGCTGTGCAGCTTGCAATATGCAATACATAGTGTTGTTCTTAGAACATCTGCTTCTGGGATCATTGTTTGTATGTTTCTAGCTCTATGCACAGAAAAGATTGAAAATGTGGACTTCAACAGGCAACTCCTTCAGCCCCAAAACCCACATTTTATAATGGGGGAGGTCAATTTTAAAGACATTTTTGTGAAGTTTCGGGGTGGGGGTGACTCATGATATTTGAATTCCTGATTTTGGCAATGATGCTTTTTTGAGGTGCTCACTTAACATAGTAATATGCAGTGTTGAACAACAAATAAATAAAATGACATTTTATTTAGGTAAATTACTATGTTTTTCAAGTCTGTACTTCCTCATCAATAAGCTCCCTTTTTATTATTTCCATGGAAAATTACTGGTTCTATAGTCTGGGATTTACTCCATAATATGGCTTCTAGCTGTCATCTTAATTTGGTAAATGCATAAAACCTACCCAGCTAGAAGGAAAGTGTAGTAAGAAATTGAATATCAGACATAACAAAATAGCCAGTTAAGAAATACATGAGAATGCAGTGTAGGTCAGGTTTGCTGAGAGAGTGCGGTAAAGGCAAAATTGAAAGGACAACCATAAGCAGGTCAAATAGTATTGGCCATTCTATTTTCAGCTAAATAGAAATGGATAATAAGAGCAATAACACAAAAGGATGCAAAGCTCCAAGACTTGCAATAATACAGCATCTCAACAGTAAAGTGTATAACAACAGATATATAACCACATAGCATGTATTGAAGGCTAGATGGATGGCAGCCAGGTGAACAAAGAGACAAATTTAAATGGACATGCATTGTGTGCAGTGATTAAAATACATCACAGTCTGAGGGATAGCTTAGTTACTGTTGGGAGCAATCGCAGCTCTTCAGTATCACAGAGTAAGGTGGAGTGCATCACCTTGTGGTGAAGAGATGCAGCAAGGTAAGAACATGGGGACAAGAAGCAAAGTGTATCTGAAATTGGTTCATTTCTCCCAGTATGCCCACAGTGAAAGAAAGATGTTCAGTGTGGATCTGTGTATGGGTATATTCAGGCTGCTTCTCTGTCCAGCTTCCATTCTGGGGGATGATTTGCTCATGAGAAATATTCTGTTTTAATGCAAAGGACAATAAAACATGAGGGAACCAAAGTACAGTATGGAAATTTTGAAATACTCCAAACAATTTATTGCATTCTTGAATATTAAAAAGGCATTTCAAAAGACAAGTGTGATGCCAAAATGCATATTAAATATTTATGCCTTTCTAGGGTAAAGAGGGAGCTAGGATTGAAGAAAGTAGTACTACTACTCCTCTACCCATGAGGTGGGGAAAGCAGTCTGAAATATCTCAACTTTCCCTATACTGTGTTGCTGGTCTTGCCTCTTGAGAGAGAGGATGGAAGCCGTGGAAGCTTCTCAAACATCAACTCCATTTGTTGTTTCCACCCTGATTTCCACTGCTATCCCTGTCTGATGAAATTCACTTCCCCAGATGAAGTGCTCCTGGTTCTCCTGTGGTCTCCTGCTAGTACAGTCTGGCACAGTAGTTTTCAACCTTTTTAGACTTGAGGTACCCCTCCATAACTTTCTGGAAGTTAGTAGCACCCCATTTAAAGACTAATTTATTTCTTACAGTGCTTACCTCCTCATGCCCTGTGGCACTCTTAAAAGGATTCCACAGAGTGGCAGGGCACCGCTAAGAGCAGCCCCTGCCACTGCTCTTTGAGGGACCTGAATACTGGTGACTGGAGCCACCACTTCCCACTGCCCCTCTTACCAGCTCTAGGAGGATGCAAGGCACAGGGGAATGAGCCAGGCTGAAAGAGCATGGTCCCACACCCACCCACTCTCATGCAGCACGGCATGGTTCTCAGCATGGGAGCAGTCAGCTGCTGGGAGTGGAAGCTGCGTTTTTTAGCACACCTCATTCCCTGCTCCTCCTGTGCTCCCAGAGCTGTCAGGAGGGGCCACAGGGAATGGTGCCAGAATGCTGGGGTGGGTGCAGGGTGCCCAGCATATGGAGAAGCCAGCACTTGGGTCTGCTCACAGGGGCCAGGCACTGCAGCATCCTTCAAAGGATCTCATGACATCCCACGGTTCCATGGCACATGGTTAAGTATCACTGGTCTAGAAAGGAAAAGGAGAAAGCCTCTTCTATGCTTTCCTTTACCTCTTTGCATGGGTTGGCATTAGTTTTTTTTTTTTTTTTGGGGGGGGGGGGGTTGGTAGTAATAGCTCAAATTCAAATTATAACATAATTCCATACAACTTCATGCATGCAACAACTGACTTTGCAAGTCATATAACAGAGAGACTTATGTTTACATTACTATACTTCACTCTTAGTGTGGCCTCATTCCTATTAGTGGACGAAAGAAAGGTCTTGTACCAAAATTCCTATGTCCAAAATCCAATCAGAAATGATTCACTTGGTGCTTTCACTCTGGAAGCGTATGTTTACACAAACCTCTTTTCTCTGTAAGGAGCTACTGAGTAAACATTACATAGCAAAAGATGGAAATATGGGCCTTACACTGAATGTGCAAAATATAACAGGAAAATGGAGAACACATTCCATTCCTCTGCAGCAGTAGTGTAACTAGGGCTGGGTGAGAAGGGCAACAGCCCTGGTTGCTGACTTCAGAGAGTACCAGAATCATTTCCGACCCCCCCACCCCAAGGGTCCATGTCCTGGCAGCAAGAGCAGCCCCACAGCATTGCTCTTGCAGCAGTAGTCAGCGAACGGGCACTGTGTTGCTACTGCCTTCAAAGCAAGAGCTGGGGAGGGCACAGCACTGGGCAACAGCAACAGCAGCCAAAGGACTGTTTTGAGTAAGACTCCTACCCCCTCCCCGGAACCTAAATGCACGTCCCTTCCCCTGGAACCATGTGCCCCCCCCACTCAGAACTGTGGGCTCCTCCCTCCCCCAGCCTTCCTCTCCCACAGGGTGTGCCCAGGGTGCAAACCCTGATTGTTATGCCACTGCTTTGCAGTAGTACTTTGTTCAACAGTATTCAGCTCTTTTCTCCTTTTCTGGGCATGTCCAAAAAAATTAAATCTCATGATCTACATATTACAGGAATGTCATTTCATTCCTGGGCTTCATCTGCCTTAAGGGATTCTCTTCTGATTCCTCTGATCAGAGACAGTAACAATTATTGTGCCTCAAAGCTCTCCCCAGCTTCCAACATCCAATTAGTCACATCTGATAACATTTTTCAATATAAAATGAGGTCACCTTTTAAACTGATTATGTCCAAATGAACCGAGACTATGCCACCTGCTCCAAAAAACTTCTCATCTCTCCCAGCCAGCTTGGGTTTGTAATGCTACTAGCTTAAAAAAATACCTAAATGTGTTTCCAGTGTGAGAAAGTTACTACATTTTTGGTGTGCTTGAAAACATCATCTTTAGAAAGATATGAATTAAGCAAGAATAGTACCTGAAGCTCAATGTTGTACTTAATTTGTTTAATGAATCAAGGCCTAAAATCCCAAGCTTTATTCTTTACCTTCTCTTCCTCTCTTTAGCTCTCTGTAACAACCTTCCAATGTGACACTAAAGAGACCACAGTCCGCTGTTTTTCTTGCATGTGACTGTAGTTAGCACTCTAAGGGAGGAACAAAACCAGAAAAACATGCTAAGCAGGATGGCACTCTAGCTTGCTGTGAGAAGCATCCACTTTGTCAACTTACTCTTCCCTATTAGTAATATTGGGAGCAGACAGAAGTGACAATTTTCACCTGATCTTGCCCCTGAAAGCCCTTTACAGCCATGCCCAAACAGAATTGCACAGCTGCGAAGTGCTTTAAAAGGGCCTAATCCCACAAAAATCTGAACCATCATTGCATGGAGGAAAAGACCCTGACTCCCGACTCCATTGTACGGGGGTTCAGATGAAGACATTTCAAAACAGAGTATCTTCAATAATTTCTGTTTGTGCTACCTGCCAGCCCATTGCTGTTTTCAGAATAGGAGCAGGGGAGGGGAATAGAGGGAGTTTGGTGAGGGGGTTTTCAGCCTGAGCTGGAGGATAGGTTGGATGGACTGGAGGTCCCTGGTGGGCTTTAATCCACCCATCCCACCCTCCAGTGCTGGCTAGGGAACCCCTAAAATAAATTCCCTCTGCTCCCTTTCCCCCCTCCCATTCTGGAAACAGGGACAGACTGGAAGGGAGGAGCAGATGTCGGTAGGGGAACCTGGCTGCCAGCTGGCAACCAGCTGCTAGATTCTCCTGCCCTCTGGAACCAACAGTTCACTTCTGTTTGGTCCAAGGGATCATTGTAACTCAGAATGCTTCCTGAAAAGTGTTCTGAGTTACAGTGGGGAGTTGCACTTCTGTCTGTGCCCGTTAGGGCTAGATTTAAATGGCAGCTACGCAATTCACTGCAGCCCCAAATGCAATATTATTGTTAATTTGGGGCTCACAGTCCTAATCCTCTGACGTGAAGCAGCTACCCACCTCTAGCCAAATATCTAAGTGCTTACATCACTCATTTGAGACCATAGGACTGGATTGTAAGCCCCCCTCAGCCTGGGGGTGTTCGAAACTACACTTCCCATTTCCCAAGAAAGTATTCTAACTACCAGACTTTGAGCTGGATCAGGGCATTTCTCAGCTCTTCTATTGGAAATGGCCTATTGGGTGTCCAAGAGTATAAAAAGAAATCAAATAAGAGAGCCACTGACTTGACACCTGAGGAAGGAGTGCATTCTCTGGGATCTTGCTCTTTGCACTGCTTATTCAATTTACATTAAACAGCTGTTGTATAAAATGCATAAACAACACTGGTAGCAAGGACCATAATACTTCTTGAGTGGTCATGCACCAATATCTCTACCTCCTTCTGCCATGTTTTTCAGCAGAAGTGGCTCATATGTTGTGTGCTGAACTCAATGCCATTGGTACATATAATGCATGCTCTGAGCAGGTTAGGTCCCTCAAGCAAGAGTCTATTTAAATTTTGGATCCAAAAGGGGCCGGGACAAGTGCTAAATGCACAAAGGAAGGCACTTAGGGAATGTTCTGTCACCAACTTAGCTTATATGCCTTTAGGGTAGAGGGAGTGATGGCTAGAAAATTGTATTTAGAGGTTTGATTTTGGAAATTGACTTGTAAGTAAAATAGATATGCATCAGAATAATGGTCCAGGGCAATGGCAAGAATTAACTGGTTTAAAAAAGCCTTGTTGTGACAAAGTTTTCATCAAGACCTACTGTGTCTGAAGTCAGAAGACACAAAGGCTGGGAAACTGAAAATACGTGCCACATTGTCCCATAACATTGTGAGAGAGCCATGGGGAATGGGGAAAAGACACCAGAACAGCCATGCAGCAGCCCCACACTCACCGGATCCTGGAGCTGATGCGCTGCATTGCTCCCAAGGCACAGCTTTTTAAAAGCAGACTCTCCTTCTGCATTGGAGGAGAAACACCTGGTAGAGCTCTTTAATGCCCTGGTAAGGGGCAGAGCAGGGAGGATGCAGGGAGCAGGGAAGTGTGCTCTCACTTCCAGTATAGCTGGGACCTGGAAGTGAAAAAGTCCTCCAGCCAGCTAGAGCTGCAAGCCTGAAAGCTGAGAGTGGCCAGAGGGCCACTGAAGGGTCTGGTGGGATCCTCTGAGAAGGGTGAGATTCAGGAGAAGCAGGAGTTTCCAGCTCCTGACACCTGGCAGGTGGACTGAAAGGATTAGTAGCGGCAGCCTTATGCTGGACCAGAAAGTGAGGAATCCGGATGATTAATTAAGTTGACTATTTTGGGGGGGCTTGTACTTTTTTTTTTTTGCCTCAGGTTAATTAAGTATTTGTGATACCCATTTTGAGTGAGGAGATTTTCCTCCTGGGGCTGTATCAAGGACTCAGTTATAGCCCCTACTAAACTGTGTCAAAGGGGAGGAGAACTGAAGGGTACAAGAGGGACACTGTGGCAGGAGGCCATGGACCGTGTTTTGTTAGTCTGCTATATTTTCTTTCTTTCACCTGAAACTGAGGTTACACCCAAGGAGCAGCCATTACCGAGAGTTTTGTGTGCAGTTCTCCCTTTATAATCAGCCGGCACCCAAACTAAGATCTGTGCAGAGTCCACAGAAATTGAAGAGAGGCAGAGATACTGAACATTCCTGCCAAAGTACATTTGATGGTCAGGGTGGAGTAAAGGGGAGGTTGGAGCCCCATGAGAAGATCGGCCTACAGTTACTAGTATTACCATCAGTCCATTTCTTCCAGCTTCCAAGAATTTATGTGATAACAGCAAGTTGTGGCAGGTGAGAACACTCCATCTGATTCTAGAGCAAATTGGTAGTGGTGCAGGCCCGCCATATTCTGGATAGACAAGGGTCATGGTCTCCTGAAGTAGAGTGCTCTGACAAACATGCGGTAAGGGACAACCACATTGGCCAGGTCACAGTGCCTAATAACAGAGACCTTGAGATTTGGTGGATGCACCAAATTAAGACACTGGTAAATACCCAAATTAATGTGTGTGCATGTGATGTGTTTGTTGGAACAAAGGAATATCTTGAAAGGACAGAACATGGGTAGTAGGACAACCACAGGAAAACCAGCTAACAATGCCCAGGAATGAAGAGTCATCAGAGGAAGGAAAGAATAAAAAGGAGGGATTTCAGAGCTTCAAAGGGTCCCCAAGGGGGGAAACTGAGGCCATCGAGGACAGAGGGCACACCACCAGCCCATCTCACCCATCTCACTGGGAGCAGACAGGCCCTGGCTCTTGACCTCCAGGCTGCTGACATCTGACATTCAAGAAAGAACCACAGGGTGAAGCTTGTGTACTGGCCAGACGTATCTTCCCCCTGTGACAATGCTAGGACTGGTAAATATATAATTAGAAGAGCTAATTTTTTTTTTCGCCTTGCCTGTATTATTCTTATCTGCTCTCCCTGTGTATCAATAACATTTGCTTGTTATGTAATGGAGAGGTCATGATCAGCCTGAGGGTTTGGGTTCACTGGGAACAAGGTATCTGGGTCATAAATTTGGTGCCAACAGGGAGGAATTGAAATTTTGGACTTGGGCAGACTTTAGGTGCCTTTTTTTTATCTGGACCATATAATGCAGAAAGAAAACTATTAAGTAACAAAAGCTACAGGAAATATATAAAGGATTTTTTTTAAATGTAAAATAAAACAATCAAGCAAAGAGGAGCAGCAGCAGAACAAACCTCCCCAGTACGCATGGAGTCAGGCTCTACCCCTCCATCTGTTTCTACTGGGTTTTCCACACTGTCTCCTATCAATAGAGATTAAGGTTCAACGCAACCTCTGAAAGGCTAATCAAATGTAAATCAGAATAAAGGACAATGGAAAAAAATGTAAATCAGAACAAAATTCTCCAGTGGAAAAAAGTACTTCTTATGCAATGTCATATTTTAGCAAAATTACCTTGTATGAAAATATTTTATTGATGGGGTGACTGGATGGTGCTATTTTTAATATTGCCTCTGGTAGAAAGAAGGGAAACTGGAGATAACTTGTATTATTTTTTAAAAATCTATATGAAGTAAGCAGTCTTAAGAAAAGACTGACTTAAGAAGTCTCATATTTATCATGAGAGTAGAAAAGGAAGACAATCAAGAAAATTGTGCTAGTCATAATGAATTCATAGACATCCACATATATGGCTGCACTGCAAGATGGGCAGTGTCTTTAAGGAGCAGTAAGTTATGTTAAGATGTGAGAGGTTATACTCCTCCATGGACTACTTAAATCATAGATTTCATAGATTTCATAGACATTAGGGCTGGAAGGGACCTCAGGAGATCATCAAGTCCAGCCCCCTGCCCAAAGGGCAGGAAGTCAGCTGGGGTCATAGCACATCTGTGGGAGGCATAACGGCTATAATTGTACAATCCTACCACTGAAGCCTACTGGGAAGGTTAGTAGTGAGGTGGATTATATGTAAGGCTTCCTTCACCCCCCCACCCCTTCATTTTATTTTTGTTTCCAAATTAATAATTGCAGATTTATTTTCAAATATACTCAAATCGAAATGCAATGATACAGAATAAGAATCATTGTCCTTATTAACATTTGTATTACAAATCCTTATAATCTATTTTCTCTCTTAAATCATCAAATCACAGAATAGAAGGACCAGAAGAGACATGTAAGATCATGGGAAGGTGGTAACTGGATTCAAACAAACTCCATGAGGTGCTTGTGCAGCCTCCTCTTGAACACTTCCAGGGATGGCAACTGCACCACCTCTGCTGGGAGTGTGTTCCAAATTCTAGGTACCCTTATGGAAAAAAAGTTTGTCCTTATGTCTAGCCTAAATTTTTCCTCAACTAGCTAGTACCCATTGGACCATGTCCTCCTGAGGGGTACCTTTCTGAAGAGCTGCTCTCCTAGATCTTGATGTTCGGCCCTGACATACTTGTAGGCAGCTATCAAGTCACCTTTCAGTCTTCTCGCACTCAGACTGAACAGGCCCCTTTCCCAGAGTATTGCAAAATAAATATATTACATATATGTAAATCCAGAAAATTCTCCAAGGCAATGGTCTCATAAAAGGAGGGACAGCAAAACCAAAGTTATTCAGGTAAGTTTATCAAAACCCTACCAGGTAGGAATATGGAAAAAAAGACATTTGAATATATGCCCATGGGAACTAGTATGCTTAATATGTTTTGGGGCCTGAAGGAACTATTATCTTTGTCTAACCTTCTGAATAATACACACCATAGAATACAGTGATTCATGCATCAAACCCATCATCTTGTGGTTGAATTCATAACACTTCAAAAGATGCCTAAGGTTGCTAAATCCAATGCTTAGAGCTCCAAAACCTCCGCTTGCCTAATGCTGGAGGTCCTAAATCCCCTAGGTGTCCATGTTTTCTCTCTGTACCTAAATATCTGCTGCTGAGTATGTCCAGACTCACCTAAGTCTTAACAGTGCAGAGCAGCTAGTCCTTTGCCTAAAATTTAAGCCTCAGCCTCGTCAGGTTGTACAAACTAGGCAGCCCCTACCTCTCCTGCCTGCAGAGCTAATCCTGGCATACACATTACTCTAAATTAGTCCTGCCTTCCTCCCCTTCTCACCACCTGAGAAGTGCCCCCTGTTGTTTCATCGTAACAGATGTATGTGACAGGCTTAATATTGATTACAGGGCTGTCCAGCTTGTGAACCATGAGTCACACATGGCCTGTGAGCTCCTGCCTGGCTGCCACGTCCCCTATTGCTACTGCTGCTTCAGTGGCAAGGGTCTCTGGGCAGGACAGCATGGCAGGAGGAGGACCAGTGAGTCTGCTGCCCGTGTGGTGGTGGCCTCCACACTGCTCATGGTATTAGGACTGAGAGGCCTTTAGGCCTGGATATTGGCCTTTGTGCTTAGCTTAAGCTGTGTGCTTATTTTGAATTGTGGTCAAGATTTGCACCCAGTGAAAAGGTGCAGATGGAAAAAAACTACTGTTCCTGATGCAAAATGAATCAGGAAGTTGGCTAAATAAATTGAATAAATATAGCCTGGGCAGAAGAGGAACAGTCAGAGCAAAACCTACCCCTACCTAAGAATGAAAAGATTATCTCAGAATAGAAAATTCCAGTTAAGATTATCCATATTTGACAAATAGAAGCAAGCTTATTAATATATATTAGGACAAAGGATTAAGCTAATTATATGTATTAAGAAATGCAAGCTATATGGCATAAAAAGAGGCGAGAGAGCATACCCTTCGGAACCTATTCCTGAAAGATCCGCTCACCGATGCAAGATTCAGAGATCAGACAAAGGAGGCAGAAACCTTGGGCAAAACCTCATGGACTGGCTATCCAGTGATGTTGTGTTCATTGTATCTTGGAGTGGTGAGCATAGTAGTTTCATAGTTTCTAGGGTCAGAAGGGACCTGAGCAGATCATCTAGTCCAACCCCCTGCCATGGCAGGAAAGA
>NW_017728918.1:56263107-56276746 GCF_001723895.1 Crocodylus porosus | reverse complement strand
ATGACCCCCAGATCCCTTTCCGCCTCCGTGCTGACAAGAGGGGAGTTCCCCAACCTGTAGGTATGGTGCCGGTTGTTCCTCCCGAGGTGAATCACCTTGCACTTGTCTGTGTTGAAACCCATCCTATTCTCGTCTGCCCACCCTTGTAACCTGTCTAGCATGTTGTATTGCAGTTAATTAACTACAGTTTGTTATTGACTAAGGGGTAACCGTGTCCTAGTCTTGGAATTAATACCTGGTACAAGGCCTAAAATAACATTACTGGACATAACAACGGTGGTATCAGGGATCCCACACAGCATGTGGCCCCTGTGGTGTGCAGCCCAGGGCCTGTGACCAGTATGGTGTGCAACCCCTGACCACTTAGAAGTTGGACAACCTTGATTTACTACAAGAGGGGTGATGGGGTTGGGGGGGGAGTGGGGAGTTTACCATAAAAGTCATCTTCACTTGTATTGACATGAAGAAAGTTTATGATGGTATGTCACAAGAAAGACTCTGAAAAAGATTAAATGTTAGGTTATAAATGACACTTTAAGGAGTAAAGCTTCTCAGAATTAGAGAGGATTTTTGAAGCCGTGTGCAGGAAAGGTATGAAAAGACAAATTCATTGTGTTTAGCATGATTTAAAATCAGCTAGTGATTTCAGTCCCTACTTTTAATATGATTACACAAATTCTTCAAAGGTGAAGGAAAGGTTGGAGAAGGAAGTGAACACCATGTTGTTCATTTCTCAGGTGATGGTTTGTGTTGGAGGTCTTGAA
The DNA here is from genome assembly GCF_001723895.1 of Crocodylus porosus. Taxonomy (NCBI): domain Eukaryota; kingdom Metazoa; phylum Chordata; order Crocodylia; family Crocodylidae; genus Crocodylus; species Crocodylus porosus. Next base: position 56,275,982 of record NW_017728918.1, on the reverse strand, counting down.
ATACAACACTAGTGGAGCCCAACTGTAGGAGAATTTGAGTTCAAGATGAGTAAAGGAAACGTTAAAACAGTGCTGTAGCAAGGAAAAAAGACAACACAGGTGTAAGAGTTGCACTGAAGAAAAAAAAATTAATATAATTTTAAATACAATTGATGGATTTAAAGTATCCTGGCCCAGTCATCATGAGATGAAACTATTGTAGAACAACTGAATAGAATGTTGCAACACCCAGAGATCTTTTCTAGAAGTGTGTGAAGTAAGGAATATCCCTATGGAAGTGAATTTAGTGATGTATAGTGTTTATTACATACCAAATGGGTTGCAAGCTTCAGAAATGAGTTTTCTAACAGCAATTTTTAGAAAGCTGAGAAAAAACTGAGCAAGAAATGATTACCTAAGTAGTCCACTAACATCAAGAGAACTGGAAAATAAGTATTCCACAATTGGCATCTCATAGTCAGAAGGTCCTAAATGTGTGTCTGAGAGAGGGCAACACTTTTTTAAATCTAGTTATTCAGCCCATCATAGTATTAATTATGTCAAAGCTATGGATTTGATCTCCATGTAAATGAAAGGAACCATGTTCTATAGAAGACAAATCTGGTAATAATGGGCTTAAACTGCAACAACAAAGAATTAGGTTAGATATTAGGAAGACATTTCCTCTTTAAGTTAGATGTTAGAAAAGTGCTAAAAATTAGAACAGATTGCCTAGCAAAGTTGTGAAAGCTCTATCTCTGGAAGTTCTCAAATGCAGATTAGACAAAGATTTGTTTGGGATGTTTTAACAGGTACGATCCTGCCTTGAGCAAGGGGGTGGATGAGATAACTTCTCAATGCCCCTTCCAATTCTATTTTTCCATGAGTCCCCAAAATACAAAGGCTGGTGTGGTTTAGACATGTGAAGAAAGTACAAAAGAACGTGGACTGCTGAGGATAGGTATTGAGGGCAAGAAGCCCAATGACAGACAAGGTGACAAAATATATTGTTAAAAAGGTGATTCTAGAGAGAAAAACTAAGAATGAAAAACTTTTGGAAAATATGGAGAAATTTAGCATGTTGCTGGACATAGCTATTGAAGAGGATGCAGTAGTTAGAGAAGTCACCTAAGATATGTGAGACCCACATTCAGAACCTTCCTCTGCCTAAGGGACAGAGACCTCATCTCCTATGTCCCTGACATATGTCCTAACCACCAAGACTATAGTTCTCAGCAGATGATAATTAGTCCACTAATGCTTGAATTAACAGCTCATGAGAAATATCACTTCTCTGGTATTTGTGTGTTTGTCATAATTCATGGAGTCTCCACTGCAAACTCTTCACTCCGTAGCTATCCAGTATTTCCCACATTTTATATATAAAGGTGGGTTTTGGTAATGGGGCTCAGGCCTAGCCTACTCCCTTGGATCTCAGATTCAGGAGCCTGCCTTATCATGGAGATTGCTTTCTGTGCCTCACTCCAGTCCTATACCAGCATTATGCAGCCACCTGGACTTATTTCCTACTGCTCATCATCCATGTGCCAACAGCCATTGCCAGCTTCAGACTTCTTACTGGTTGTCTTTCTTATGCCTGTCACGCATTAGCTTTCTTTTGCTTTCATCTTCCTGACTGCAGTCATTTTTCTGTACTTCTCCTGTGTTGCCTTATTTCCTGTTATGGATAGCTCACAGCTTCTTTTTAACACATTTGATTTCTGCATCTGTCATTATATAAAATTCAACAAGTATTAAATAGATTAAAATTAGGCTAACTAAAATTGTAAAAAGTCAGTGTAAGTGATGAATCACCATGAAATGGTATTAATGGTAGTTGGAATCTGCTTGTAACCTAGTGATATTTAATATCTTTATTAATGAGTTCAGCAAGTATTAAATAGATTAAAATTAGGCTAAGTGAGATTGTAAAAAGTCAGTGTAAGTGATGAATCACTGTGAAATGGTATTAGTGGTAGTTGGGATCTCTTCATAACCTAGTGATATTTAATATATTTATTAATAAGTTTTATTTATATATATATATATATAGAGAGAGAGAGAGAGAGAGGTTAAACTGGCTATAATTTAACTGTATAGGTAATAACAGCTAGAATAGTAAATCATGATAAGTAGATCAGCTCTGCAGAGTGCTTGATAAACTGGACTTATTTAAATAGGGTATTTTAATAAAACAAGTTGTAGTGTCTGGAATTGCCAATACAATAATTTACCTTGTACTTGCAAGATGTGTGTGGGGGGAAAGTGGGGGAAGGGAATTAACATATTTACTCCTATACCACATGTACCTTTCCCCCCAAAATTAGCCATCAAAAACGGGAGAGGGGGGTGAAGAAGCGGGTTTTAAATGATAAATCTGATATCCATGATGGAATGGAGGTATAGGTTGGGTTCCCTTCCAGACTGCATGTTGGAAGAGGCAAAATCCAGACCTCAACATCACTCACTCTCTCTGTGCTTCAAATCTGGTGACCCAGTCACAGCTACTACCAAATTTCAGCTTTGGCTCTATAGAGTAAGAGATGCTAAGAACTGGATTCCTTCCCCCACAATCTTTTCAGGAGCATTCAGCCATGGTGAGCCATTCTATGGGGAAAAACATTTTCTTCACTGTGCCTTTCCCAAACAAGGTGTGTGTCCTATTTGGGGGCATGTAGTATGTAAGAACATATTTAGGAAAGCAATCGTTCTGAAGTGACTTTAGGCCTACAGTGTACAATCAACTGAACCTGAAATTCCTATACACTCCTGTGTCAGACAATTAACACTTGGCTATGTTAACTGTTCTAACATGTTAGACTCTCAATGGCTGGAAAGGTAGATGAAGGCTGCAGCAGAATTAGGCCTTGACCTCCTTGACATTAGATCAAGGTCCCATTCTGTTAAGAACTGTGTGGAAGCTGATGTGCAGCAGCTTTTCCATGATAAAGAAATCACACACAGGAATCTTCCATGAATATGGCTTTAGCACATTTTTCAAGCCCTTTGGCAACCAGCTAATGATGACGGGAGCAGGATTGAGAGGCCTGGAAGCTCCTAGTCATGAACTAGCATGAAGGCAGCAGTCAAAAGAAGACTGTCTAGCACTTGGATGAGCAGGAGTGTGATTCGGCAGCTGTAACTATGACTGAGCAGCCTTCTTTAGGATCCACTCTGCTCACCCTACATGGGGTTGAGGCAAGAAAAAGTGCCCTAAACTTTTTCTAAACATAGTCTGCCTACCTTTATCTTGACTGGATAACCATGTCCGTGGGATCACCTTTACTGTAGTTGAAATCAACAAAGACACACAATCATTTTCAGGACTTAGAACATCAGGACTCCTATGGACAATCCTAATAGTGAACCCCCACAGCATTGCAAATTGTGGCTTGAGAACTCAGGCAGCACAAACTGACATCACTGCACTGAGTGAGATCCAGCAAGTGAGAGATGGGCAGCTCAAAGAACAAGGAGGCTACTATACCCTCTTCTGAAAGGGTAGATAGAAAGGAGAACATCAACTTAACGGAGTTGGCTTTGCCTTTAAGAATGAGCTCATAAACAAATTCAACAAAGTTCCCTATCAGAATTAATGAGCACCTCATGACTCTCCTTCTAAAATTGGCAGAGCGCTAATATGCCACTGTCATCAGTGTATGAAATTAAGGAGGACTTCTATGCCAACCCTGACCAATTCCTTTCTGATGTTCCAGAGGGAGACTGGCTTATGCTGCTCAGCAATTTCAATGCCACAGTTGCAAGGGACTTGAACCTCTGGAATGGAACCATCAGCAAATAAGGAGTGGGAATGGTGAACTCCAACAGCATCTTCCTCTTGACTAAATGTACAGAACATGGGCTTACCATCACCAACACCCTATTCTGCCAGAAAAATAGGTACAAGGTTTCATGGCAACATCTGTGATCTAAGCATTGGCACTTGATTGACTACATTATTGTTTTTGCCTGGGATTGCAAAGATATCTGCATCACTAGGAGCTAACGATTACTGGACCAATCACTACTGACTCGTCAACTTAGTCATGTCACTCAAACTGGATCCCAAATAAAGGCTTTAGAAGAAACATTGCTGACAGAAGGTCAGTGTCGAAGGACTGAAGGACACAACCAAGCGTGACCTCTTCCACCAGTGCCTCAACGAAAAACTGATGAATTCCAATTAACAACCATAGGAGAACATTGGCTGTGATTGGGGTGCCTTCAGGTCCACCATCATCAGTGCATGTGAAGAGACACTTGGAATTTCTACCAGGAAATCCCAAGACTGGTTTGATGAGTATGACCAGGAGATTCAAGAGTTGATTAACCCCAAGCACAAGGCCTTTTGTGCTTGGCAGAACAAAACAAACTCCAAGCAAAAGAAATGGAATTATCAACAAACCAAAGCAGAGGTCCAAAGGAGGACCCACAATATGAAGAACAGATGGTGGAAAGACAAAGCAAAGGAGATTCAACATCTCACTGACAAACATAACATACACAGTTTCTTTAGTGCCACCAAAACAATCTACAGTCTGAGCACTCAAGGACCAAACCCTTGAGACCTTAGGGTTTAGGAGACCTGATCAAGGAAAAGGGAGTCATCAATGCCTGTTGGAAGGAGTATTTTGAAGACCTTCTCCATAGAGACTTTGTTGTTGACAAGTGTTGTCAATTCCCTCCCACAATACCCAGAGACCATCTTGGAATCCCTCCATCCTATGATGATGTGAGGAGAGCCATAAAGCACATGAAGAATGACAAGGCTTCTGGAGCAGATGGAATCACTGCTGAAATCTTCAAGCAGGGGGGAAAGGAGCTTACATCACAGCTCCATTATGAAGGAGGATCCGAAACGATGATGAAATCCCAGATTACCTCAAAGACACCATGATTGTAATAATCTTCAAGAAACGATACAAGTTCAACTGTGGAAACTACAGAGGGATTGTCTTGGTATCCATCATAGGAAAAATCATTGTGAGAACCCTGCTCCACCATCTTCTCCCACTTGCTGAAGAGCTCCTCCTGGAATCTCAGTATAGATTTAGGGCACCAAGAGGCACAATTGACATGATCTTCACAGCTTACCAGCTGCAGAAGAAATGCCAGGAATAGCATAACTCTCTCTCGATGGCCTTTCTTAACCTTACAAATGCCTTAGATTCTGCCTACAAAGAAGTACTGTGGAGGATCCTTCTGAGGTACAGATGCCCACTGAAGTTTATTACCATTCTTCACCTGCTCCATGAAAATATGTGTGCAGTAGTTCCCAGCAATGGATCTGTCGCAAATCCCTTTGAACTTGGGACTGGAGATAAGCATGACCACATCATTGCTCCAACACTCTTCTCAGTATTCCTTACTACAATGCTACATCTGACCACAACTAGCTTCCAGTGGGAGTGGAGCTAAACTACCAAATGGATGGTAAACTGAGCCAGCTCTGAGCCAAAACCAAGACCACCATGACCTCAAATATTGACCTGCAGTATGCTGATGATGCTGTAGTGTGTGTTCACTTGAAAGCAGATCTTCAGGTAATCATTAATGTCTTTACTGAGGCATACAAGAAAATGGGACTGACACTTAACATTCAGAAGACTAGGGTCCTCCATCAACAAGCTCTTAATGGGCACATCTACATGAGATGCCAAAATGCACAGTACCCTAGTTTACTGTGCAGTAAGCTGATGTGTCTATGCATGTGCCCACTTACTGTGCAGTAAAAACCCTTAATCACATGCAAATTTGGTACCCACAAATGCAGATATATTTACACAGGATTAGTTACTGCACAGTAGCAAACATGTAGACACAACCCAGGAAAAAACTCTGCCCTGTCACTGTGGGACTGGCCTGAAGCTAGCCCTATGACTCCTGGATAGAAGCCTCTCCTGCCCCAGGGCTGAACTGCCTCTATGGCAGCCCCTGCCTCAGCCTTTAAAAGACTGCAGGCATTTTGAGTCCTGGGCCATGCCAGCATGGAGCCTGAGGGTGCTCCAGGCCCCTGTGTCTCCCTGGGCAAGCCACAGTTTAACTGTGCCAAGCTGCTTGCATCCCACTGCTGCTGCCTTGTATAGTAGTGACACATGGCTTCCAGGACCACACTGTCCAGGCCAGCAGTCTGCTGCAGGCTGCCTCCAGCCAGGACTGTCAGCCCCCAGGCCCAGCTTCTGGCAGCTTCTGGCCAGCAGGGCCAACTTCACCTGCCTACAGTGCACCCCCAGCAGCCTGTCATGATCATGCAGGTTCTGTCGGGCATTGTGCCATCCGTGCAGCTGCCAGTTCCATTCCAAGCCCCTGAGCTGGGTACTGTAGGCGGCTGCCCACACCCAGCAGCACCAGGACAGCTGCATAGGGGTCCGGAGAACTGGTGTGGGATCTCAGATGGCATCCTGCTCACCCAGGCCCATGCTCATGCCCACACCCATGCCCGTGTCCTCCACATGGGGCCCCAACTGGTTCATGGAGAAAACTGGTGACCTCGTGGAAATATGTGGTGAGGCAGAGGTGTAGTGCCTGTTTGAGTGGGGTAGGCACTTCAACTCCCACATCTAAGAGGCATTGTCAGGCTGGATGTGGAAATGTAGGTACAAGTGGTCAGTGCAGCAGTGCCACATAAAGGTCAAGGCCTTGTGGGCACAGTGGGTCACCGTGATCAACCACAATCATAAGTCTTGCCTACTGGTGCTGGATTTGACCCAGATACCTTGTTCTGGGCAGACCCAAGCTCTCAGACCAACCATAACATCTCCATTCGATAATAGGCTAATTTTATTGATATATAGTAATAGCACATAACAGTAATGCAAACAGTCCTATATCTACCAGTCCTAGAGTTGTCACAGAATCAAGGTACTTCTGGTGAGTATGTGAGCTTCACCCTGAGGTTATTTCTTGAATGTCAGATGTCAGCAGCCTGGAGGCCAAAGGCCAAGGCCACCCCTCTCCCCTACCGAAGGGGTAAATGAGATGGGTTAGTGGTATGCCCTCTGTCCATGGTGGCCTCAGGTTCCCCTCCTGGGGACTCTTTCATGTTCTTGAATCCCTCATTTTGTATTCTTTCTCCCCTCTGATGTTTCTTCATCTCTGGGCATTGTTGATTGGTCTCCCTGTGGTTGTCATATTGGCCATGTCAGCATATCCCTTTGTTTCACAAACCCATCATATGTGCACATCTTAATTTGGGATTTTACTAGTTTCTCCTGATTTGGTCTGCTCACTAAAGCTGGAAATCTTAGGGCCTTGCAGTTTGGCATTGTGACCTACAGAGTCCCTTATCTCTGTTTGGGTATGCTTCATGTTATGGAACAGGGTGGTACATGTCTTCAATTTTCCGGCCTGTGTGTCTTCTTTCTGCTTGCCTGTGTCACACACATTGGGCCTTGAAGGAAACTTTGTCACAAACAAGCTTTTAGAAATTAACCCTTGTCACTCCCCTGAACCATTGTTCTAAAGCATATCTACTTTACCTATAAACCATTTCCCAAAAGCAAACCTCTAAATAACATTTTCTAGCCATCACAGCCAGGCCTGTAAGTCTATGCACTTTATGCTGCAACTGGACATGATCCTTGCACCTTGGGATCTAGGCTGCAGCTATGCTGTCCCCCACTAGCTTGGCACCTCTGGTGACACATTACCAGAGGAGGGTCCCTCAGGTGTCCAGCAGCCCATCCCACTGAGCTCCCAGCTGCAGTCTCTAACAGCAGCTCAGGGAGCCCCAGCCAGAGCCTGCCTCACCAGCTCCACAGCCCTAGGCCCAGCCATAAGGTGTGGCCAGCCATGATACTGCCAGCCACCAGCAGCACCAGACAGTGTTCACATGCATGAAGGTGCCACAGTGGTTCATGATGGCCTGGAACACCACAGAGTGAAAGTCTCTCCAACTGTAATAGGGGTGATCTCCTTGGAGCAGGCAGGTGATTGGGATGTGGGTCTTGTCCAAGGTCCCAGTGCACTGAGGCCCAGAGCACAAAACCCCGCCACCACTACCTGGGGGTCCTACACATGGAGCACAGTGTACCCCAGCACATCCTGGAGGGTGCCATAGAACTCCCTGGTGGTGGCCTTGCCCATGCTAAACAGGTGGCTAATGTACAGCAGGCTGGTAGGCATGGCCAGCTTGAGCACAGGGAGGGCCAGGTGGGTGTCCACGGAGAGAGGCAGCTGCATGTTAGTGTCCTGCTGCCCCAAGTGTGGCTGGAGCTGCTCCAGGAGGTCTCAGGAGGTGTTCTGCATCATGCAGAAGGCCTCCAGTCATTGCTCGATGTCCCAGGTGTGCTGCACAATGTGCAGCCACCAGTCCTGGCTGGCTCAGTGGGTCCAGAGGCAGTGGGGCTGCAGGCCCAGGAGGGTGACAGAGGTCCAGCCATGGCATCCAGAAGCCCCTCACTGGCATTCCTGCTGGTGGCAGCTGTGCAGCTACATCTGACCAATCTCCCTGGGATGGCACACCATGGCTAGTCAGGTGGTCACTGCATGGGGAGGGAGCAAGGAGGGGAAGACAACAATGGGCCAGGTGGCAGATGGCAAGGAAAGCCAGCAGGGCCAAAGCAGCAGCCAACAAGAGACTGGGGCACTGGTCATCACTGCCAGGGGCAGAGGCTGGACTAGCCACAGTGCAGGGAGGCAGAGTGGGCAAGGAGACAGCTGCCACATGCTGCCTCTGTGCTGGGCACACTACTTCTGAGCCCCCCCCCCCCCCCCCCCAGTGCCAGCAGAGGCCCATTGCAGGGCCCCCAGAAGTTTGGTGCTAAGAGCAGAAAATCTTCTCCCTAGTCTTTGCATGTGTGGACACCAACCCAGGAGTGCTTATTACACAGAAGTTTACACCTGAGTAAACTAAGCCCAGATAAAATGCATGTGTAGACATGCCCACTGAGTAACAAAATCCATGTGTAGACATGCCCAGCTTTGGTAATTAATATTTACAGTAAGACTCTGGAGAAAGTTGAATATTTCCTGTACCTCAGAAGCTGTCTCTTATGGCAGGCTAACATTGATGAAGAAATCCAACATCATCTCAAATGTGTAAGTGCAGCCCTTGGACATCTGAGGAAATGAGTGTTCGATGATGGTGACATCAGATTTAAAACTAAGCTCATGGTTTATCAAGCAGTCATGATCCCTACCTTATTGTATGGAGCTGTGACATGGACAACATACAGGATACCTTCAATTTACTAAAGAAGTATCATCAGCACTGCTTTCAGAACACCCTTTGAATCCAATGGGAAGACAAACATACCAACATTAGTGTCCTCTCACAAGCAAACACCATGAGCATTAAAGTGAAGATCATCCAAGATCAACTTTGTTGGGCCAGCCATGTCATCCAGATGTCCAGACTCCCAAAGCAAGTTTTATTCTGTCAGGTCAGTTAAGCCATAGGTTCAAGAGGAGGGCAGAGAAAGCCCTTCAAGGATGTCCTCAAGGCTAATTTGAAAAAATGCAACATTATCATCAGCTTGTGGGAGACTATTGCCCAGGACCACCCCAAATGGAGGAAAATTTGTACTGCAAGGATCTCAGTATTTTGAAACCTCATGATGACAACAGGAGATAGAAAAACGGGAGCAGCAGAAACAGTGTGTTATGGTCCAAACCAAGAATCCACCCACCTACACAGAAACACATGCCTGAATGATAATAGAACCTGCCAATCCCAAATTTGTTGTGTCAGCCATCTTCATGTTAGCAAATAAAAACCTAGGATCCCAGACTAGCCTAAGGTATTGACATGACACCATGTTCAATGAGTGACAGAACGGCTTTATTTACTACAAGTCCTCAAACACTAAATGAGCCCAAACCAAAGCAAAGTCAAGAATTTAGCTATAAGATGATAATTTCCCGCAAAACAGGCAATGAAGAGAGATGTTCTGATTCTTCCAGCTCCTTGAGATGGCTGCGGGGCAGCACTGGTTTGTGTCAGAAAGAGATTTCTCACTCTTGAGGTGCATGCTGTTAGCTGTTCCAGTTATTTCTTATACCCTTAGTCCAACATCTTCAAAACATTCTTGTAGTTGTGTATATCAAGACAGTATCCCAAGCAGTAATTGACAGGAAAATCCTGTTAATCAAACTGTTTGCTATTGGTTATCAGAAATTTCTAATTTGAATGAATTACTTTCCTCAGTGACAAGAGGTTATCCATTTCTACAAGTTGGGAACATATCAAGACACTGAATAACAACCAGGAAAAACACAAGGTTTTTGCGAGTGTCCTTGGAAGATCAAAGGAACCAGTAGGCAAAACAAAAGTAAATCAGGAGGAAACATCAAAACAGAAGCAAATCAGCAGGAGGCATCTATTATGGATGGAGAATGACTCTTGTTGCACATAACATGAGTTAATTGCAAAAGAAATATTTACCATACTAATGAATCAAGGATAGACATCTCACACAGTTACATACCAGACAACTAGGAGCCCGCTTAAATCCACCATAAACAGAGTAAGATAAGCTGGAAGTGATACCTCATTGTTTCTTCTCAGAAGGACCAGCTGCAAACTCATATCCTCTTGCCCTATGCAATCAGTATTTGTATTTTAAATTTTGTGTGCAGGCCTCAGCTTAACATGAGCTTCACAGTCATCACTTCAAACCCACAGATAAGGCAATCATGGAAGATAGTCATCATTGTCTGTGAGGGATTGTCGATGATGATGTTAGCAAAGAAAAACAATATAAATAGTAAAGTTGTATTAGTAAGAACATTTCTAGAGGCTTTTCCAGTTCGGAATTGGAATCTTTGGGGGCAGATGTTTGTAGATCACTTCAGTGGAGCCACGATCTTACCCCGATGACAACTTTTTAAAATATATTGACAAATTGGAAAGTGCCCAGAAAAGAGCTACAGGGATGATATAAAGCTTGGAAAACCTGCTGGAGAGTAAGGGTATGTGCAAGCAAACTAGTTATCATAAGGTAAAAAAGACTAGGGTTTTAAGGCATGTCATATGCTTTATGGGGCTGTCCAACCAGGCAGGGAATATGACAGGGAGTGCTTCAGTAACATGCAGCTCCACTCACCTACCCTCCCACAGCTCAAGGGGATCAGAGAAGACTATCACAATGGTTCAGTACCCCATTTCCCTGAGCCTGCAGTTCTGCTCCCCCGCAACCATGAAGTTTCCCTGTTCTGGTGAGGGAGCAAGAGGTATCTAGTCTCATAGGGCACCTATTTGTGTGCTAGATGTCTGCTCCAATGCGTGCTAATTAACACACTCCAGCAGCCTCCGCAGCATGTGTATTCAGTGTCCCTGTGCTTCAAAACGGCAGTTGGCACTTTAACTAATGCTCATCAAATGAGCTTGCTGGCTTGCGTCTGGGGGGCACCAGGCCAGGTCCACACAGTGGGGGACTCAATTGCCCTTCCCCCCTCCTGTTCCCAGCATGGCAGGCAGTCATGGAGCTCCAAGCCATGGATCATGCCTGGAGCTGTCAGGCAGGTTGGGCAGGGCAGGGAGCACAGAGAGCACAGCAAGTGGGGAAACAGAGGCTCCACTCCTCTTCCCTGACCGTCTTATAACTGCAGACAGGCATCACAGCTCAGGTCAGAGCTGCACAGCTGTCCCGCCACATGGGGAATAGGGAGTGGGGGTGTTGGTGTCACTGGGCATAACCCTAGGTAACTCAGAGGGATGGAAGACCACGAGTGTCGATGAAGACCCTCTGCCCTAGGCCCAGGCGAGCCAGGGCCCCCCCCCCCAACCTTAGTAACCCTTTCTTTGAACTTTTTGTAACCTCCTGTAATACTGGAAAACAGCATGAATAGCAAGCAAGCTGAAACTCCCTAAAACTGTTATCTGTGGAATGCAAGGGCACTGCTCAGAGAGAGAAGGGAGGAGGGAAAGGGGGTGGGGCAGCTAGTGGAAAAATACTGCAGAAAGTGACCAGGGTATAAATATATACTGTTGCAGGGCTAGGGGTGCAGGATTTGAGACCAAACAGTCTCCCTGTGCCTTTTACTTGAGCTCAGATAAACTCTGTCTGCTTCTCCCCTGCAGTGTGTTTATTGGCACGACACACACCGGGCAACGAACCCAATTGTTGCCCCCCTCGGGCACCTTGTGCCAGCAACAGGGGCATAGAGAATTAAAGCTCCTTGTCATACAGACTGGGCCCAGCCTCTCCCAGAGCCAAGCCAGCAAGCTGGGGGGGGTGCCTGTGCAGTGGGGGGGTCTCTGCTTCCTGCCCCGCTGCTGGTTCCCAGCATGGCATACAGCTGCATGGCTCTGAGTTGAGCCATAACTCGTGTCTACAGCTATAAGGTGGTTGGGGGTGAGGGGGAAGTAGTGGAGCCCCCACACTGTGGGGCCTCCCCTTCAGTGTTGGCTCAGGCTGGGGCCATGCAGCAGGGGGCTCCATTCCTCCTCCACAGTATTACTCAGCTCAGAGCCATGCAGCTCTCTGCCACACTAGGAACTAAGAGGGAGAGCACAGACTGTGCAGGCCCCACCAGCTGTTCTGGCTGGGTCTGGGGGAAGGATGGATCTGGGGGGAGGATGGGGCCTCCTCTTTCCTCCCCTTCCCATCCTTCTCCCTTTGCTAACAGTTTTTGGGGGCCAAGGCTGGAGAAAGAAGCCATTATGGTTCAGTCAGTGTGTGGGGGGGGAGCCCCCACTGCATGCCCCCCCAAGCTGTTCTGCCTGGGTCTGGGGGAGGCCAGGGCAGGGGACTCCACTCCCCCACTACCTCTCCCTGCCTAACCTGACTGATAGGTGCAGGCAGGATGCAGGACTGGGGAAAAGAGGCTTTGCTGCTTCAGCTCTATGATAGTCCAAGGGCAGAGCAGATAAGGCTACCCCATCTGCCCTGTGAGGGGGGTTAGTAAGGGCCTGCAAAGGAGCCTGGGATGCCAGAGGACAGTGACCTAAGTTG
>NW_017728918.1:56225384-56255297 GCF_001723895.1 Crocodylus porosus | reverse complement strand
TTATGACCCCTCCCACTCCCAGTGCTTCTTCCTGCCCATGGCAGGGGGTTGGACTCGATGATCTGTCTAGGTCCTTTCCAACTCATTGATTCTATGATATGGTTCTTGTTTGTTAAAACTTTGTTTTTTAGACAAATATGATAGATAATGCATTAGATATTTCTAAAAGCAATTTATTGAATGAAAAACTCTCATTTCTATAAAATATCTGCATGTCTTAAGTCAGTTCATAAAAGACCCAGAGTCCTCAGCACTCTCCAGGTTAACCCCTATAAGGCAATACATAATAAAATTTGGTCCAGTTTTACATTCCTAACGTATTTTATTATCCAAATGATCTCATGGATGGATTGGGCCTCTTATCACTAATATTTATTTTGCTTTCAAAAGCAATTAAATGACTTGGGAGCCCAAAGAACATATTCTAATTGGTTCCTTAGACACCTAAATGGGTTGTAGGCAGAGTTTAACCACCTAAGTTTATGGCTACAGGATAAACATACCACCCTCAGCAGCCGCCCCCTCAAGCATGCTAACCTGTTCTTTGACACAGAAGCAGGATAATCACAGATACCCCACTAACTTTGGGGTGGGACTAGCTAGCATTGTCACTCAGGGACCAGAACCCAGGCTCTCCACTCCTAGCCACTCCTATTGTAGCCACTAAGCTAGAGACAGGTGCTTTCTAGCTTATTCCCTGGATTGTTATGCCTTTTTCTTTAGGCAATCATTGGTTAAAAATCCTGCAGAAACCATAACCCGGAACACCTACTTCTGAGGACAGTGCACAAGCCAGTAGTGCACACTTCCTCTTGCATGGTCTCTTTCTTCCCCATAAATCTTGTCCACTTGACTGCTCAGTGAACCAGCTTCAACAAAAATGACAAAGAGCTGTCCCACCATCTTAACCCATAGCCTGGTATCCTTTGAGGGGAAACTAGGTGTTGTGAGTTGCAAGTAAAGGGAGGTATGTAATGTGCAGTGTGAGCCAGGAGCCTGAGCTCCTGATGGGACCTGGAGTTCAGTCTCATCCAAGAAATCAGTGCTTGCTGTTGGCAATCATAGCTATCTCTAGGCTCTCTGAATTGCCCTTCAGTTGTACCTACATCTTCCTATTCTTTGAGAACAGTGTCCAAGCACCTACAAAGTCTCTCTACTAGCTATGTAGAGGTCCAAAGTGTCTAACTTCATGAGACTGAATGATCTTCCTGTTACATAGTGCCTAATACTTAGGCATTCCAGCACCTATATGCAGGTACCTGAGGAACCAATTTGAAGCTAGTCCTAAGCCTATTTGACAAAGTGACTTGGAACCTATGTTTCATTAGAAAAAGAACTTAAGATAAAGGTTTAAAAATGGCCAAGATCTTTACAATCTTTATTATGTTTATGACTGTGGGGCTACACTGATGATTGTCAACTGCTTGAAAGTCACAAATAGAGCAATATTATTTAATTACTTTAAAAATATACAAAAGATGATAATGTGCTATCATTTCTTTAAGCATAAGGCTTCAGTGAAATTAGCTAAGCAATAATGGCACAAATGGCGTTAAATATGGCTGTATGGCTACAGCACATCTCTGCATATAGACAGTAAGTGCAAGCTATTTTAAAAATTAAGCATTTTGGCAGTAATATGGGAATAGAGAATTTGAGTTAGTTATTCACTGAATAGCACATCATCAAACTGTACAACCATACTGCTTAAATTAACAATGAATATTTAAAGAGAAGATTAATTTGATTTTAAAACACGTTCCCCATTTCATTAAGAATGTGGAGGAAACATATAAAATATGCAATTGAATGCTTTGTTCTTCAAGAAAGGCCAGGTTACTTCTGATATATAGAAAATTAAAAGAAGCTACCAATTAAAATAACATTAACACATCTTGCATCAACCCATTCTTTGTCTAATCTGTCAGCTAGCAAGTGAAAAATGTTCAAATTCCTATTACCTTAATAAGAAGGTTCACAGAAAAAAATACAATCTTTGTGGGAAGGTGAAAAATATCTGTTGTTTACAATGTATCAAAATTAATTATTTCATGGGGGGAAAGAATTGTAATATAACGATACTGTAATACAGGCTACAATGCCACACATGTATAGTGCCGCTGCAAAAAGTCATTCAGATGTCAGCAAGCTCTTCTGTGCACAATGAATGCAAATGATACAGAAACAATTTCTTATTTCATTAGAACAAAGCCTGTCAGAATTTTTTTCCATTTTTTTTCTAGACAAATTCCATCTACCTTTCAATAGATTTTAAATCTTTTGTAAAATACTCCAAGGGGGTAACCGCACAGTGTGAGACTTGTAATCAGAATGAAAGAGTGACATAAAGTTGGCTCATTTAGTTTCCTTCACTGTTTTCTTTTATTCCAGCCCTTCTGTTCACAGCTTAAACCACATGAAAAGCAAGTGTTTAACTCTTACATCAGGTAACAGAAAAATACAAAGGAACCTGACCAAAATATTTAAAGTAAAATCCAGAGACACATCAGGACATTACTCACTACTTAGAACTGCTGTACTTAGAATTGCTTTACATGCTCACCTTTTGTGTCATTTCTGCACTGCACAACTCAATGCACAGATTCAACAAGAAAGCTATCATCACTACCCAAACATGCAGGAGGCAATTAATTAGGCAAAAGCAAATTTGCAGATGGAAAACAAACGTGAGCAAGGACCGACTTCTTGGTGAAAGAAAACATCTGATCTTGCTGCTGAGCTGCTATAAGAAATAATCAGGTACTTAGCAGCAATAGCAATTGACCTATTGGTGTTAGTGAAGGAGTTAACTGCTTGCCACCAAGCCCTGCCAGAAGACTAATTTCATGTCACTAGTTAACATATTAACTAATTCAGTAATATAGTAATGTTCTACTCTTCTGATGGATGTATCGACCAAGAACAAAAGTAAAGCATAAGAGCGCTGTCAAGCATGTTTGTTATCCTTCTACATCGTAAGATTTGTAAACAGAATTCTTTCTGGACTGCGAGATCTAGATTGCATAAAGTTCAGTTTGGGTGAGTACAGCCCAGTAGAAGAGAAAGTAGTCTTGGTTATTCAGCAAGTGGCACTCTTTCCTCTGAAAAACTGTTGAAACAACCCCTAGTATGGTGTCAGGACATTATATATGGGTACCTATAGACATGCAAGAAGCCTGCTCCAACACACTGTAATTACAGCACATTGGAGTAGACCATATTAATTGAGTCTGCTGGAGCATGCTAATAAGCATGTTCCAGCAGCCTTGGCATCTCATGTATTCAGTGTTTCCCACGTTTCAAAATGGGAGCAGGCCACTTTAAGTAAAGCTTGTTGAATGAGCTTGTTGAAAGCTCTTTGAATTTTGAAGCATGGGATGCTGAATACACGAGATGCTTCTGAATACACTTTAATTAGAGCAGCTCCTGACAGCCACTTTAATTAAAGCGCTCCTCCCTCCACCCCTATTCCTGGAGCACATGTAAAAACACCTTATGATCTTGAAAATCCAAACCACTTTTGTTCTACAAAAGAATTTCAATGGCTTGGGATCTGGTGTGCTGAGACTACTATCTGTCATGCTCACTGTCTATCATGCTAGCTATCATTGTTTCCTTGGCTGCTCTTTAGTTCTGTTTGCATCTACAGTCTCTAAGTTTCTTGGGCAGTGACCATCTCTTTATGTGTTTACACAGTGTTGCCTCTCACAACTCAGGACTCATCCATGTTTGGTCTCATATGCCCCGCTGCTATACAAATAACAAAATAGTATAATATTCATTAGCACTTTCATTGCATTTTGTTCAAGGTTTGAACAACTGAAAATTACCTCTCCAAATTTAACTGAAATTTCAATTTTATGTTGCAATTTTCTTTACTTGTTTGAAGCAAAGAAACAAAAATGTGCCGTTTTTCTTTTTAATAACAGATTCCAATTTTATCAAACAAATGGCAAAACAATTGAAAAGACAATCTGCTGAAAAAGGTGACTAAGCAAGTGGAATAAGACATTCAGAATTAGCTCTACCCTAGTGTTAGAAAAATTCTCAGTTAACTTATGCTATAAACAGGGGAAGGAAAAACACATTTTTCCCCACTGAAACTGAAAGATAAACTGTTCTCGTGCAACGCAGTAAAGACAATACTTCAGCACCTGAGAACCCCCAGAGCAGTATCTCATATGCTTTAAAAAAGCAACCTCAGTGAAGTAGTTTCATGGCAGTGCATCTGAGCAAATGCAAACACTAGAAGCTAAATTGGATCTGGGTTTATATGACCAGCTCAGAGAGGTGGTATCCAAGCATAATACAAGTACAGTCTTCTCAGCAGGAGTTCCATCCAGTTTTGCTCAATAAGGTCTTAGCTGAGTATAGGGGATTAGCATCTTTCTTTCAGATGCATAGAATTTAGCTTCACAGAGCTGAGAAAGATGAGAGCCAGATTAAGGTAATCTGGGCTTTTACACACACTATGATGCTAAGCCTTTGAAAAGGTTAGAATGGGATCAGTAGAGCTGCATCCATTTACAGCACCTGAAGATTTGGCTCTCTGTGCCATAGCTATTTCATAAAGTTAACAAAATGAATGCATAGCAAACTGCCAGATGAGTGCAATAAAATAAAAGGCTCACTTGCACCAGGAGTATTTGACCCCCTAATGCTTGTTTTGCTTACAGGCACTTAAAAACCTGTGTTCACTCCACGCTGTTGCCTGTGTCAATCACCACACTATTCTGTACTGTCCCATTTCCAGAATAGATGAATCTATGAAGATCATGACTGCACTGGTTTATCTGTAATAATATTCTCAGACTGGAACCAGCAAAAGTGTGGGATTAAACCTTTGTTATAAAGACATAGATGCATTTGTGATTTCAATGTGGCCACTCTAAAAAATAGAGTCCATGCTCCTATTGAAACGACATTGCAAGCTAGTTATTAAAAAGTTCCCTTACAGCAGGGGCCAGCAATGTTTTTGTCCAGAGTGCCAATAACACCCCAACCTTGAACCATGCCTCAATTTGGCATGCCAGAGGGAGAGCTGTGAGGGGCCTAATCCTCATTGCTGATGGTAGGTGCACACAAGCCTCTGGGCAGACTGCAGAAAGGGGCTGGGGTTGTGCTACCCCAGCCCCTTCCCCAGTGTGCACCCTGAGGTGCGTGTGCAGCTGCTGCTGTCATGGAGCCAGTACTGGGGCTCCAGGCCCCAGTGCAGCAGTCTGCAGTCTGCCCACCACCACCTGCTGCAACTTCCCAGAGCCTGAGCTGGCTGTGGCAGGCAGCCAGGAGACTGCAAATAGCTGCATGAAGCACCAGAGCCCTGGTCAGGCTCTGTGATGGTGGCAGCTGTTCAGACGCCTTGGGGCACAAAGCTGGGAAGGGGCCCAGGGCATTGCAACCCTGGCTCCTCCCCTGCTGTCCTCCCTCAGGCATGCGTGCACCCACTGCCACCACGGAGTCCAGCCAGGGCTCAGGCTTTGACCAGAGCCTGGTACAGCCATTTGTACCCTCCCAGCTGCCTGCCATAGCTGGCCCCGGGCTCTGGGCAGCTGCTGCCTGCCCTGGAGCCCAGGATGCTCGCAGCAAGGCTTGCAGCCTCCCTGCCACCTGAAGTGAGCAGGCCAGGCTCTGTAACCAGTGGCATCTGCCCAGAGCCTGGGTTGGCTGTGGCATGCTGAGAAAAAAAGCCTTGCATGCCATGTTCTGCCACGTATGCCACAGGTTACTGACCCCTGACCTACAGCATCTTTCCATTTAACAGAGAAATATCCCTAATGAAAAATAAAAGGAATTTGCTTCCCAAACACAAGCTGTTTCCTTAACAGTAGTCCTGCAATATGCTGTAAACAGCTGGTGTTTTGAAGTCCTTGTGCAAAATCATCTCCTTTCTTCCTACTAAATAGAAGTCAAGCCCAGATTGACCTTTTTGTTGCAGAGGTTAGAATAGCTGACCCGAGTGAGTATTAATCCTCTAGTGAAGTGAAAACTGATTTTGAAAATAATAGAAGTACCTCAGATATCCTTCTAAGCTTCGTTATTATTGCTACACAATTCTAATTAAGTTATCGCTCTATGAAACTGTGCTGTTGATTTAACAAGAATGCTTCACTATGTCTTCATTAGATTTCTTCCATCAAATAAACCTTCAGTGTGGTCTAGCGGATGTGTTCCTTCAGCACTGCTAGTGATGGGATACATCCAGACTAACCATAGTTCTCCCAACTAATTTTAAAGGAATCATCACAGTGTCCCAATCCAATTTATTTGTATGCAGAGTAGATTTTTGAACAGTAGCTTCAGGCATTTGCAATTTAAACTTTTAAAATGCTAAGATTATATGAGAAACAGCTGAAATCTCCTTTCTAGCTGTTTGTTCTGCTCAAGATTTTAGCAGCTTAAATCTTGCTCTACAAAACCATAGATTAAAAAAATGCCATTCCATTATAGCAGTCATTCATGTTGATCCAAGGCTGCTCAGTTCCTTCCTTTCTTTAAGCCAAAATCTCTCTTAAATGTTTCTGTGATAGTGGCCATTCAAAATCCATCACAAGGATTTCATATACACTTGATGTCAAACTTAGTTTTTCCTTTTCCTCCCTTTATTCCTCCCTTCTTCTCAAAACTAAAGTGAAATGGCATGCTATATTATTTCTGATGACCTGCAAATGTATTATTTCTTTCTGGTTGCTAATCTCTTTAGGACATGGACAGCTATTTATGAAATCTAGTACAATGGGTTCAATAGTCAGTTGGCCTTCAAGTGTTGCCACAATATAAATTTGCTCCTAGAACTTATTGATGAAACCACAAGAGCATAGGAGAACTTACCTCCCTTTAATTGCTTTCTGTTAATGCTTTATTTCTACCATAGAAAGATATAAACTATGCTACAGTGTGCAACACACACCCTTTTCAGGTTCTAAATTGGGTGGGTACCTAAATGTGACTACTGGACTGACCCAGATCTCTTCTTTTCATCTTCCCCATTAAAAAGTACATTAAAGAACTTTGTATGTTTACATACTGTAATGCTAGCAGTGGCCAAGACATGCTCTGTAATACCTACACAAATTTAATTTGACCTGTCACCTGAACCCTCTGGGCCTAAGACAAATTTTCCAGATTCAGGAAGCAAATATGATGAGGATAGTGATAGGTTTCTGTTTTCTTGCCTGGCTTTTTATTTTGCACTTGGATCTGTAAGGACAATGGAGCTAGCCAGGCTCCTCTGCAGCATCTGCTTATCTGCTCTACTTCTTGATTAAGTGTTTTCAAGGTGGAAGAGTCTCACCACCTTTCTTTATGCTGGCAACAAAACAATCACATGCAAATACTGTAGGACTAAGTGATGCCTAGCAACAGACATCTCTGTTGATCTGCACTGCTTCAGTTTCAAATTTCACATTTTAATTTTACTTTAAGATTTAAAATATAGTGAAATTGATGGTTGGATTCCAGATGGTGCAATATTACTCAAAAATTTATTTTGCAAAATATGCCGGGAGCTGTCAATACAGCAGATCAATGTATCTTTTCAGTTCGCGCTCTCCTTAAATGGCAGCAACACATTTCTTGTAGACGTGATTATTCCAGCAACTATATAAAGAAGCATTCTGTTTACCATGTACTATCTTGCAGTCAAGTATATAGAAATGCTCTATAGATTAGCTTCTTCAATTCCATTTACTCTGTAACTTACATTTACATTATATCATTTTTTTTGTTATTGTTCTGATGTCTTATTTAGAGTCCTCAGAAGATAGTACTTTACATGCAAATAAAGTGTTCTTCCTGTTTAAGGGTACTGTAAGATAAATGCAGCTGTCTCTGAAATGACTGGTGTCACCCAGGAAATAGATGCAGAAGTCAAATTAAAGATGTTTCGTGTAACAAAGTGTTTCATTTAGTGCCATTAATGTAAGACTGTACATGTTGTTCTGAAGTAATCTATTAAGAAGTGTATTAAGATTACAGACCTACTATAGCAGCAGTTCCAGTAGTCTCAGCACCTGCAAACGATGTGTGTTTTATACTGACAGTCAGAATCCTTTTATGCTCAGACATTTACATATCTTACCATACAGCTCCAACTTCCCTTCTATCAATTCATGCTCTTGATTTTCTTCTCCACAAAGACCTGAAGAAACATTTGAATTTAAAATCTAGCTGGATGAAAAAAGAAATACCTCTATTATGAAGAAGCACCAATTTCATCTTTAGGACTATTTCACTGAAACGCTAGCATGTGGCATAACAAATCAGGATGTATCTACATCAGTTCTCTGTCACAGTGCTACTAATGCTCTTAAATATATTTGTTCTCTCATTTGTTTTACTCCTTGGCTCAGTTTCAGTTAATTTGTTTTCATGTAGCATTGGAAGGAAGTCATAGAAAGACAACTTCCTAAAAGTGAAGGAAGAACTTCATCTTGGAATGAGGAAAATAGTATTATTCCAAAACCCACATTATTTCACTCTGGCACTTCTGCCTGGAATTGCCTATGGCAGGACTACCTGCTTCTTGCCATAAGTTGTATAAATCTTTTCCAACACTCTCATCTCTTGGTTTAAATTCATGCATGGATTCTCTTGTTGTTGCCTTTTTAATTAATCACTTCAAGAATTATCACTCTTGGATAGTTATTACATGCCAGTAAGTCTCATGAAGAGTTAAGCGGAGAGTTATATAATTTGTGATTTATATCATAAACCAGTTTTCCCAGGAGAGTATCTTAATTGGGAACAGATAGCAACTCCTGCAATGGTTGATCGTGCTAATTCTAGTGTTAGTCCTACTAGGCACTTTGCCGGCAGAAGACTTAGTTACCCTATAAAAGAATGCACAATGTACTGTCCCTGTTGTGACTAAAGAAACAACTGGTCCACCACTGAAATAACCTAGAAATAAGTAATATCTAAAACACTTTGGAATAGGAAAAAAGGAACTGGCAATGAGAACGTGGGCTAAGCGAATAAGTTCCTTGATCGCTAATTAGAAAAAACCAAATCCTATAAACAAAGCCAAACTGCAGCTTTCATCACATCCTCTGGGATATGCCTAACATACCTTATAAGAAATTCGACAGCTGGGTACAGGGGTTGGCGGGAGACTGGTCCTGCATTAGCTCTATTAGTGCCTGAGATAGGAATGCTTTTGAGTGAGATTCTATTTAAGTTGCTTTAACTTCTTTCACAGGAGAGAGAAGATATGACTGATTCAGATGATAAGGTCTTCAGACTCTATTTGCTTTCTTGTTCTAAGCCCCATAGGAAATAATTTCGTATAACCATTAGAACACACAGCTGGTCAGTTGACAAAGGTTCTGTTTCCAGTTCTGCCATTGTGTCACCTTGGACGAACTTACTCAACCTTCTACCTCACTTTCCTCAAATACGAAGTTAGAGCAAATAGATTAAAAAAGGAACTAAAAGGATGCAGACCTCACAAAAAACTTTATCTCATGCAATTACTCTATTACAGCTCTTTTTCTCCTATTCCCCTTGCACCTTTGTTCATTTGTTGTCATCTCTTGCTATGTTCTCAGTAATATTCTAAGCTCCTTAGGGCAAGGATCTGTTATTTGATTTCTCTTTGAAGCTACATCCACATTTATGGCACTATGCAAGAAAAATATTAATCATAAATTAATAATAACACCAACCTCTTTCAGGCAGTTACAGTTCTTGAAGAGTAATATTCTTCTCCTTACCATTGTTAATCATTCTGAGGTAGCAGTTTTGTTCCTCAAATGGATTTATATATATATTTTTAATCTTAAAGCTAAATCACAAAACACAAAAGGCACAGATAGAAGGGACAATTTTTGCCCAATCTGGCCCCTGAAAGTGCTCTACAGCCAGGACCAAACACAAGTGCACAGCTGCAGAGCGCTTTAAAAGGCCTGATCCCATGAAAATCCAAACCCTCATTACATGAGTATTCAGGTGAAGATGCTCCAAAGTGGAGTGCTCTCAGTAATTTCTGTCTGCACTTTCTAGGAGCAGGTCTTGGTTGACACAGCCCAGTACTGCCCTAGGCTCTGTTTCACAATGGGAGGGGGGAAAGGGAGAGGAGGAAGCTCAGTCTGGGGTTACCCACCTGGTGTTAGAGGGTGGGGTGGGTAGACTGGAGGCCCCAGCCTTGGAATCCATCCACCTCCAACTCCAGCACAGACTGAGGAAACCCCAGAACGCACCTGCCCCCACCTTCTCTCCTTCCCATCCTGAGACGGGAGGGGGAGGGGGGGGAGAGCCTGCAGAGATGCAGCCTCTCTCCCTGGATTGGCTCCAAACTGGAGTCCAATCCCCCACCCTCTTGACAAAACAGCTAACATCTGTTGGGGTGGGAGGATCAGTTTAACTCAGGCTTGTCCAACATATGGCCTGCAAGCCGCCATGCGACCCGCCAAGGCATTTTCTGAGGCCCGCGGTGCTGCGACAGGAAACGAAAGTAAACAGTTTACTTTCACTCCCACCCCTTGTCTGTCCCCCAGCGCCTCAGCAGCTTCCTGAAGGCTCCCGAAGGGCTGGGGAAAGGACATGGTTCCTACACGCATGGTGTCAGCTTGACGTTACCGACATGGTGCGTGGGAAGAGGAGTAGCCGCGTGCTGCTCGGGACAGGACTAGCCCGGCCGGAGCAGCAGGGGCCCAAGCAGGGGCCCAGCTGCACTGTCCCCTGCCTGCGCCGGTCAGTCCCGAGCGGCACACGGCTCCGCCACCGCCTCTGCTGGCTGGTGCCGACCTGGCCTGGCTCCTCCCATCCCCAGCAGCACGTGGGAAGCCGACTTCAGCTGCTTGCCACTTTTCCTGGCCGGTGCTGACCCGGCTGGGTCTGTCTCATCCGGAACAGCATGCGGCTGAAGCCGGCTTCCCATGTGCTGCTGGGGACAGGAGGAGCCCGCCTGGGTCGGCACCGGTCAGCAGAAGTGGTGGCAGAGCCGTGTGCCGCTCGGGACGGGACAGGACGGGACGAGCCAGGCTGGAGCAGCAGGGGCTCAGCTGCATTTTCCCCCTGCCTGAGCCCGTCAGTCCCAAATGGCACATGGCTTCGCCGCCGCTTCTGCTGGCTAGTGCTGACCTGGCCGGCCTCCTCCCATCCCCAGCAGCATGTGGGAAGCCAACACAGGGGCCTCAGCAGGCAGGGGCCTGGCGTGACCTCTGCGGGGCGAGGCAGCGGGAGCTGGTGTCTGCATCATGGTGGGCGGGCAGGTGAGGGGCTGCAGTGCAGCAGCCACCTTGGTCCAGCCCCCCTCAGGCAGCGCTGGCTCATGGGGCTGTGCTGCTCAGAGAATGGAGATGTTGAGCTATTTATTTCTCCCCTTCAGTCTCTGGGGCAGTAGCTGGCTGGATGCAGAATGGGTCCATCCTGCCCCTGCCCACCAGTAGCTACCATGAACCTTGGAGTAACAGGCAGGTGCAGCAGGGCTACACAGGCAGGGTCTCTCTGGCCCAGGACATAGGGTGTTTGAATATGGCTCGCCGGCCCACTGGGTGATAAAAAGTTCATGATCTGGCCCCACATTCAAAAATGTTGGACACCCCTGGTCTAACTCGTGGCGCTTTCCATGAAGCATCACGATTTAGACCCAGGACTATACTTCTGTCTGAACCTAATGTTCTTTACAATAACTTTGCAAAATGATTTTAAATTATTTCCATTTAGAGTCTAATAACTGATATTTTATATCACAACAGTGGCTGATTTTCATACCTACCAGTTGGCCATCTTGTTGGTAACCTTTGCAAACAGAGTAGGTTATGGAAACTCTGCTAACTTCTTACTTCTGAACTAGTATCTCCTTGCTAGGCGCATCCTTGAGCAAGGTGATGTGAAGGTAGTCTGCACTTGTGCTATTTGTGATATACCTGTTACACAGATGAAGAACGCTTCAGTCTCTAAAACTGTCAATCTGCACTTATTGCTAACACTAAAGCCACTTAAAAATCACAGGTAAGAAAAGAGTGCCATAGAGAAGCAAACAGAACAGTAACTGTTCTATATCAGCATCTTACGATTATCTAGAGAGTGCTTCTTATCCCAAGGTATTTCAGACAGTACATCTGACTTTGAAAATGTAGAGAGTTCAAGCAGCTAAGTATTACTTCATATGTGCAAGGTTTCAAGGTTTTTTGAGATCCTGGTGTTTACTAATTAAGTTTTTTCATTGGAAACATCAATGTTCTCCAAGTAAGTATTCAGACTAAATTATACTCTTTTTGTAGTATGATGTCCAAAAGGAGCATTCATAATGCTTGAATCTCTTCAGCTGTCCTCTACATTTCAAGTCATCTTAGGATGTTATACTTTTCAAATCAAAAGTGCTACCAGTTTCATTTAATAGGGAAGGCAACAGAGCTATCATTGATGCTGACTCAAGCCTCCCTGGTTTCGCACTGCCACTTCAGGTGAGTTTGTACATGTTATGTTTTTTGGCTATAAAACCCAGAGCTCCAATCAAGAAATGAATGTGGAAATAAACTATTAAAATTTTGGCCCAATTTATGAGTGATGGAGAGAGCGAACATGGGTTGTTTACAGTTAATACAAGCTTTAGATTTTTATTCATAATAACCTTGGTTGGGAGAACCAGTTCAGATATATCAGACATGACCCAAAGCTTGACCCAGAACAGAAAATGAATCTTATTTCAGATCTGAAAACATGTCACTTTTGATGGGTGCTCCCAAAATCCTTGGATCTCACAGCATATAAATATAAAGTGAAAGGGATGTTTGAGATAAGGTTTTGAATCAGAATTTTGAGGTTGTGGCCTATCTCTATTGCTTATTTCTCGCTTTTGTATATTTTTGATCTTTTTGCCAAAGGGGCAGACAGGGATGAAATCAATGAAACAAAAATAAGAATGTTTTCTGATCCTTGCAAAAATCAGAGGGGCCCCTGTCTTGCATTTTGTACCATAATTTATATCTGTTCAAGATAAGCTTAAAGCACTGCCCAGTCAAAACAGTGACATCTTACATCCACTTTGTTAAAACCGAAGTAGATTTTGTTTCAGTCATAGCTTTTTTCACCAAAAGAACAACAATATTGATTTAGATCTGTTATTAGTCTGTGATTATTTGCCCACTGACAGTATTGAATACTCTGCAGCTTAATGGAAATGCACCAAACCATTTCTAGGGTCATTCTTTCCAGGGTGAAAAAAAAAAAAGCTCATATTTGTTTTGCTCTTATGGAATGATTACCGCAATACCTGGTGAAGGATCCTATTTTGAGACAAAAACTTAGCAAGATTCTCCTTAAAGAGCCTCTTTCTGATTCTTCCATCAAGCAAGCATGCACCCGTTGACATGAAAAAGTGTTGCCTCCATACACTGTGGATACCCTAAGAGCCACACACGTCTCCTCTGAAAGTATGGTGCCAGACAGTCCTCTCTGGGAAGAGAATCTGATGCAGTGTTCCAGTGCTACATTCTGAGGATGGCTGTGTAGCCTGAAGGGGGTCCATCTAAAGGAAATACAGACAGAAATCATATTATTTTTCATGTGGATTCCCTGTGGAGTCTAGAGCAGATAATGTATGTCTCTCCCTAACTTTGTAGCCCCAGCCCACCACTTCTGCAGTTGTAGATACAGAACCCTACTGAGAACTATGCATGGCTGAAAGCTAAAGGGACAGCTATGAATCTGTCTGCAGATCTGGTAGGAAGTTAAGTCCATGGATCTCTTAAAATCCTTCTTAATAGGGAAGGATGATGAGTATAATTATTTTTCAGATCTTTGGAAATGAGTTAGAAGCCAAACAAGTAAAGCTGCAGCTCCTTCCCAGAAGAGTTCACAATTCCCATTCAACATGATTTAATGAGTAATGGTGACAAACCAAAGAAGGGAAAGGGGTGGGGACAAACAGGAGTTACTGCAGGAATAAATAGTTGGTATGGGGGCAGGCATATGAGTTTTCAGGGCGGAGTTGAAGAAGGCAAGAGGTGGATTCCAGAAAGGTTTGGAGACTGTTTTGTTACATGGGGCAACATGGAAGAAGTCACAGGGGTGGAGGACAAAGGGGCAAAATAGGGTATCAAGTTCTGGAGTTAATGGCAGAATGTTGGGCAAGGAGGCAGAAGACTACCCAGAGAATGCTGGCACTGACATTCAGGTCCCATCTGTGGTCTGAACACTATAAAAGCTGAACACTTAAACAAGAGCAATTTGAGACAATAGCAGAAACTGCTACGTTTTTGCACAGCTGGATGTCCAGTTTCAAACGACTTCCCTGTGTTCATATTTCTAGTACTTTTACAGGATTATTACCAACTTCATTTTTCTTTTTACTATCTACATTTCAAAGGCCCAAACAGCAACTGAAACAAAAATGTCAGAACTTATAAAATTTTAGAGCTATATCATAAATCAGTAATCTTAATCTAAAGTGAAAATATGTTTCTTGAATGACAGCCATCCTTGTTCTTTTCTGTCACTACTTATATTTGTCACCTTCCTAGGCTTTTATGTTTAAAGAGCCACTTATATCTTATTACAATCTATATGACAAGTGGGACCTTTAGAGACAGTTCAGAGCGAGGAGAGTGCCCAGTGGTACTGTGCGAAACAGCACCGTTCCATTTTGACTCCTGTTTCAATGTTTTGATGGAACAGTGTTTCATTTCAAGTTTTGTTTCATTTCAAAACCACTGTTCCATTTCGTTTCATCAAAATTGTTTCACTGTTTCACCCATAGGCTATAATGGAGAAGCACAAAACTGCCTATAACTTTGTCAATTTTTGCCTGATTTGGATGAAACGTGCGGAGATGGTAGCCACTTCTATGGCCATGACGTCTGCCAAGTTTCAAGGAGATAGGTGCATTGGTTTATGGGAAACTTCATTTCAATTTTTTGAAAGCAAAACTCATGTCACTTGGGTGTGTTAAGGCACAGCAGGGTAAAAACTGCAGACATGGCAGCCCCTGCTGAGGTCATGAAGTCTGCCAGCTTTCAAGGAGATAGGTAGAGGGGTTTCTGGGAAACTGCACCTCAGGCTGCTGACAAGCAAAACTCGTGACATAGGTGACACTGTGTATGTTAAGACGTGTCCTCAGAGGCCCTGGGGCCTGTATATGACAAAGTAGTGTGCCTCCCCTATAACCTCAGCCTGGTCCACCACTTTAAATGACTAGTAATAAAATAACTTAATGATCAACACAGTAGCATTAGCAGCACCTCAGGCAGCCCAACCGTTAAAGACTAGAGCCTTTCTTTCCTTTCCGGCAGGAGCTTCTTCTCCAGCAGGTGCCAGAGAACTCTCCCTGCCAAGCCCAGCCCTGTGGCTTATATGTGCCCTGCATCCTTCTTGTCAGGTGCTAGGGGTGTTGGTCTAAGGACATGACACTAGCAGACAAGGCCCTTTCTTTTCAACCAATCTAATCAGGTATGTTTAAGCAGACCAACTGAATAGTTACAGAAATATATCTTAGCAAGCTTTCAGGTTGAAAAACCCTTTGTCAGGCAGAAGAAGCACCTGCAGTTGGTGTGTGTGGGTGTTCCTGGATGGAAGGAATAGTAAAGAAGCTAGAGACTGGTATGCAATGCGGGCAAGAAAGCCAGTCAGTGAAAATGGAAATGGAGCTGTCAGAAGGTGAGGAACAGGCTGGGGTGGTGGGGGATGTACCAGCGAAAGTACAAGTGCAGAGGTACCTGGGGAGTCAGATGTCCGGCAGGTTGTAATGTCTCATAAATCCAATGTCTATATTGAGTCCATGATTTTCTGTATATAGGAGGCTGATGAATTGAAGTTCATAGGCCCAGCTCTGAAAATTGGCTTGTAAATTCAAACAAGCACTAAATCTTGCTAACCTAACCTCATCACCAGAACTGAAGCCAACTTCCTTCAGCTCAAAACACAAAACCTGCCAACAATCTCCAGTACCCCCACACCAGAATCTATCAAAGACAAGAATACCTAACTACCTGTGGGGGCACATTTCTCACAAAAAAACACTGTCTCCAGTCTCTCAGGCCTGATTCTGAAAGGGAATTTACAAACCATTTTTCACAACCGGGCCTATGAACTTCACTTCCTCAGCCTCCTAGATAGTAGGTACAGAAACTCATGGACTCAATATAGACACCAACAGTGGAACTCTGACACACTACAACCTTCCAGACATCTCATTCCCCAAGTACTTCTGCACTTTTACCTGTGCTGCTACATCCCCTGTTCCCTCACCGCCTCCCCAGCCTATCCCTCACCCCCTGATGCCTCCATTTCCGTTTTCACTCACTGGCTTTCTTTTCTGCATTGCATCCAGCCTCTGGCTTCTTTACTATTCCTTCTATCCAGGAAAACCACACACATGCACCAACTGCAGGTGCTTCCTTAGTCTGACGAAGGGTTTTTCACCCAAAAGCTGGCATCCCAGGCAGCTAAGCTGAGCTCACCTGGAGCTTCACAACTCCACTGCAACCAGCAAGCCTCAGGCTTGTCAAAGACATGATGGGTCTGGGCTTTCCCCAGACAGGACTGTGTGTGTGCGTGTGGTAGCTGGAGGTTATGGCACCTCCTACCTGCGTTTCACCAGGGGGATCCTTGGTCCTAGCATTTCCTGGAGCTGCTGTGCCATCAGCATTTCCACCAGGCCTCCCTCACTCTGTCAGAGTGCAGTTTTAGTGGTCATGCCCAAGACCTGGGCCTCCTCCTTCCCCATACCTCCAAGTTTGTCCTGGCATGGAAGCTCAGCAGAGACATGTTCTTCCCCTGATGGCTGGTGATGCAGTGAGTGCCCCCTCCAGCTCTGAGAGTGGGACATTAAATGGCTTTTAAAAAATGAAAAAACAAAATAGGTGCAGACAGAGTGAAGAGTGTGTCATTCACTCTGTCTGCACCTGGAGCCTGGGGAACCCCAGCAGTGGGAGGTTCACCTTGAGAAATACCAGCTGCTCTGCCAAACCAGGATCCAAGCAGGTACAGTGGGCTGTCACTACATCCCCAGCAATGCTGAGCATCCTCTCGATCAGAACACTGGTTGGTGGACAGGACAGGTGTTCCCAGGCAACCCTGGTCAGATCCTGCCGCATCTGGCTGTGGCTTGCCCAGTAGGCCAAGGGGTCTCAGAGCAGCGGCTCCATGTCCTCGGCAAGATAGGCAGCCACCAAGGCCTGAATGCTGCCTGCCTGATGGTGGAGTCTGGTGCCTCTGAACCTCACCATGCCCTTAACCCACACTGACAGCACCTGTGGTGGAGGAGGAGACTGGCTGGTGAATGGTGTGCTAGCATGGGACAGTGGATTCCCCCTCTTCCAGGTCCCCCCACCTCTGCCGTTCTGCCTCCCTGACTCCCAGCACCTCTGTCCACTTGTTCAAGCTTTGGCTGCTGCATACAATGCCCTTCACCCTCAGGTCACACATGGCAGCCAGCACATGGACTGTACTGAACCACAAGGGATCAAGCCATTTCCTGATGCCATCCTTCAGCTGCCTCACCAGTGTTTGGATGTCTAGTGACAGTGGCTTGCCCCAGCCAAGAAGATCTCCCCTGGAAGATCTCCATTTGGCTTTGAAGTTCCCTCACTATGGGGATCATCTGGCAAAGGAGGACATCAGCAGTGCTGAGTGTCTTCGTGGCCTTGAGGAAGGGCTTGAGGACTGCCAAGATCTGGGAGATGGTATCCCAGTGAGCTGTGTTAAGGGGGCCACTGATCCCAATATCCCTGAGCAAGGCCATCTCATGGATGGCCTTCTGTTGCTCTACCAGCCTCTCAAGCATCAGGTATGTGGAGTTCCTCTGAGTCTCTACATCCTGCATGATTTTGTGCTGCGGGATGTTCAGCTCTGCTTGTTTGTCCCACAGCATCTTGCCCCCCTTGATGCTCCCGTGGAAGTAGCCTGTCACCTTCCTGCATTTGGAAATAAGCTTGCTGGTGGTGCTAGCACACCATCACTAGCAGCCCTGTCCCCCTCCAAGGTGTCCCTGACAATGAAATGGAACTTGTGTGCCACATAGTGGATGCCAACAAAGTTGGCATCATGGACTGCCTTGACCATATTGGCCCCATTGTCAGTGACCATGAACCTGTGGGTGAGCTCACCTTGCCCAATGAGTCACTCCTGCACCAAGTGGCTCTACCACTTGATCTCTGTTGCCATGTGGGATGCATCCATCATCTTGGCTTGAAGGAGAACCCACCGACAGCCTGACTGGTTGTACAAGTGCCCTGTGGGGGAGAGGTAGGCATGATTTCCACCCTGGCTGCTCCAGATATCCAAGGTGAAGTGTAAGGCCACCTGCAGACCTGCCTCACACAGCTCCTCCCTCAAATACTCCCTGCATGCCTCATACAGGGAGGGCACCAGTGTCTTGCTGAAGGTGGTGCGTGCAGGCACTTGGTAGGATGGGACCATGAGCGCCATGAGCCTCCTGAACCCTGGCCACTCAACTAAGGAGTAGGGCTGGCCATCGACAGTAAGCATCTCCCCAGTGCTCTGGATGATCTTGCTCGCCCTTGCAATGCACCCCACTTTCTGCCTGCCTTTCCCCCACTATTCCAGGGTGGCCTGCCTCTGCTTTGGGAGGATGGGGGCTTTGGAGTGAGAAGTGGACTTCCTTTTGTGCATACTCCTGCTGGTGCCAGGCTGAGGAGGAGCAACGGCAAGGGGGTGGTGCCTGCAGAGATGCATTAGCATTCCCATGGTGTTCATGTGTTTTATTCCCTTGCCACAGCTGGTTTTGGCTCAGCAGTGCAGGCAGATAGCATATGTGGGATCACCTGCCAGCTTAAAATGATTCCAGACCACACTACCTACTCACTTCTGTGGCACAGATACATGTGTGGATGCTTTACTTTCCCCCTCCTCCTCAGGAAGAGGCACAGCAACAGAAGAAACAGACTCAGCTGAGCTACTTGCCTCTGCAACCTCTACCTCAGCCTCCTCTGAAGTGCCTTCTGGAGAAGGAGACCTGGCTGTAGGGGAAACTTGAGGGGTGTGGAGAACAAACCCTCCTTCCCCCTCCTTCCTCTGAATTTCTCTTACTATGGCACTTGGATCCAGATCCTGCTTCAGCTCTTTCTTTGGCACTGGAAGTGAAATGGGAATGAGGGAGACTGTCATGCTGGTGCTGGTGCTGCTGCTTGTTGTCATGGTGGTGGTGGTGGGGCTTATGGCTGGTGCTCTTGGAGGGGACAAAGTCTCAGGCACAGGCAGTGGCACTAGCACCACTCCTCTCTCCTTGCTGCTTGTGGAAGCCCCATCCCTTCTAGCTTTAGGAAAGAGGCTGTGTCTCAGTTTGGGGGGAGGGAACTTTCCCCTCTCCCTCTACCCTGTCTTCCACCCCTCCCTAAAGGCTTCACAGCTGCCTTTCCACCATGCTTCATGGTGTGTTTCATAGTGTTTTGCTTTTATACAAATATATAAATGTATCCTTGTTTCTATATAAATTCTGTAGGGTGTGTAGTCTATACCACAAGGTATAAATGCATAGAAATAAAATATAAATGTATCTCCCTTCCTATATAAATTAAATTCCATAGTGTGATATCCAATATAATTATGAAATTGAAAAGAATAAATCAATGAATATAATAATAAAAGCATCCAGAAGAAGGAAAAAGGTATTCTGGAATCTTTCTTGCTAGGCTAGGCTAGCAAGTAGGAAATCATTCAAATCAATGCTAGTAGTAGCCTTTGTTGTCTAATGCTCCTGAGCTGCTGGAAGATAGCTCAGTAACTTTCAGACCCCAAGACAGAAAGCAGGGCAATTGACACAATGCTACTTTTTATGCTGTTTTTCCATCCCTCCCCCAGAGCACTGGAATTGGAAGGGACCTCAGGGAAGGATCACAGTCACTGGCCAGCTACACAGTCAGTATGAGAGCTTCCCCCCATTCCTACTCCCTCCCGTTACTTTCTGTTTCCCTGCAGTCAAGCCCAGCTTGAGCTTTGAAACTCAAAACATTGTGAAACTTTCAAAATGTTTCAACTACCCTTGTTTCATTTCCAAGGTGTTTTGAAGTCCTCTGTTTTGATTTCGCTGTTTCAAGCTTGAAATGAGTCAAAACAGTATTGAAATGAAACAGCTGGCAAAATTTTGCACAGCCCTAGTGCCCAACTGTGGTAGGCACTGCAGAAGTCCAAAAGAAAAGAACAACCACAGGACATCATAGAAAAGGGGAAGGGAACAGAACACTGAGGTGTCTTACCCAAAGTCATATCCTCATTCAATGGCAAGACTAAGAATTGCACCTTACGTTTTTCAGGTATCTGTCTAATATCCTATGTAGTGAAGCAGCCTGATACTACATTTGATATCACTTTCTTCTATCATCATGAAACTGGCAAAGAAACAATTTCATGCCTAACATATGTTTAAATAAATCGATTAGACTTATATGTGATATTCATACTTTGGTTTACTGTGGTCTCTACTACTAAATTTAGCATCAATCCTATAAATAGATGAAGGGGTGGAAATATATCTGCATCGAGTTCTATTTATTTCCCTGGGAGCTAACGCCAGTGCGAATCACTATGCAGGATAGGAACTTTATTTGTAATTAAAATAACATTTTTCTTCTTTACTGTTATTTGTTTTGTATTACAATAGGACCTAGGGGGCTTAACCAAGTTTGGGACCCCACTGTGTACAGCACTGTCTCTTTTAATTGTGCAAGGCGTTGTGCAGGATTAATTTGGAAAAAAAAATTGCATCATTCACTTGGGAAAGGAAAAATGTAGCAGAGGCAAGAAAGAAGAGTGCAGATTATAGACTAAGCACATTAGCCTGATATTGTTAATCCTCCAGAAGAGAGCTCCATCAGTCTTTCCTGTACACCAGGGATTTGGGAAACTGGCTGAAGGAACAGCAGAGCTGATGGCATCCTGCATCTGGGCAGCGGCATGGCTCTGCTTTAGAAAAAACAGGGGCTGACACCATGGGTGTCTTGTGCTCTCCTCCAGAGGCTAACAGCAGTCACCTCTTCTTTGAATTCTTTTGGCCGGTGAATGGACTTTTGTATAATTCTCCCCAAATAAGCCTGTACCATTCCTAGGGGAGGGTGAGGAGAAGGGGGTTTAAACTGGACTGCCTCTGCCAAATAGAGCAAGGGGAGTGCACGAGAGAAGTGCAAATAAACTTTGTTTTGCCTTTTCAGTTTATAAGGACTTCAGGCCAGGAATTGCCTTCGCTTTTTTGCACAAGAGAGCCCAACCCTGCTTGGGGCCCTTTCCATATATTTTGGCCCTAAAGATATTTAGGCCCACTTGATATTTGGGAGCACTTGGTATTTTGCCATCAAGTGGGAGAAACAACCCTAAAA
This sequence comes from Crocodylus porosus, assembly GCF_001723895.1. NCBI lineage: Eukaryota > Metazoa > Chordata > Crocodylia > Crocodylidae > Crocodylus > Crocodylus porosus. The sequence continues at coordinate 56,234,025 of NW_017728918.1, read as the reverse complement.
AAATACCTTCAGAAAAATTGTTACACTTCTACTCAGGCCTGGACACACTAAATATAAACTCAGTCTCTGTCCAGGTGACCAGCTTTTCCTGGGAAGCTGCTGCTGCAGCAGGAACTATCATAAACCTCACCACCTTGTGGCAGGGAAGCTGGTAATAGCCTATTTCTACTGAGCAAATGGCTATCTTGGGCTAGAGACACTCACATGACATACTAATGTAATTTATACCAGTGTAAGGTTACTCCTGACTGTTCCCAGGATCATTTCATACCAGCTTCCAGTAAATTACACCAATGTAGGGAAATGAACTAAATTACAGGATAAATCCTATTCTCACTTTATGTGGTACTTACGTGGCTGTGTAACTGCAGTTTTTGGTACTTTACACACAGCTTGGAATCTACACAGATACACTCTCGCTGCCTTCTGGGCACGTTCATCAGGCTGTACTCTATACTGAGAAAAATGTTTAATGAAAAAACAGAAACACATAAATAACTTGCGGGAAAGGGAGAAAGAGGCTAAGGGTGTTTCTTACCTGCTAGGTCTTACAGTTCTTGCCTGGGGCATAGGTGACCTGGGGTCTAGGCTCCTCTCAGCTTAAATGGGTTAGAATTTGCATTACTTAATTCCCGGTAAGTTCTCTGACAGGCCATGAACTAGTCATTGTTTAGGGTATTCTTAAGCCCTTCTCTTGAATATAGCCCACCGCCAATCTAAGACCTAACATTTCCCAAGTGCTGTTCAGGGAATCTAGGCACCTCAGACAGAATTCTGATTTACCAGGGGCTAATACTATTTATTTCAGGGACATCAAAGATATGGCCTGGGGGCTGAATCTGGCCCAGGGAGCCCCAGTATCCATCTATCAGTGCTGCCCCTGGGTCTTGAGTTGACCCACATGCAGCACATACCAGACCAGCACTCATGGTGCCTGTCCCACCTAGTTTGGGACACTCACTGCCTGGAGGGCCTGCTCTGGGACCCATGCTGCGTGTGGAGCCCATACAGAGCCAATCCAGGACGCCGTCTCCACATGCTGGATCCAGTGCCCCCAGCAGCTGTCTGGCCAGTCCTAGAGCAACTGCTTCATACAAGAGGCCAGCCCCATACCATTCATCTAGCCCATGGACTGGTCCTGACCTACTCATCCAGTCTGCAGGACCAGATGGGTGACAACCCTGCTTTATTGCATCTGGACCAAGCACACAAAGACAGACTCTGGTAGAGCCAGTCACTAGATGCCAATCTCCCACATCCTAGGCCATTTCTCTCTATAGAGTTCTACTTTTTAAAACCATCCTGGTTTAGTAGTTATTTTAATCTGTATGACAACTAGGTTTTATTTGATATAGGAGAATTTTCCTGAGAAGTATCTTTGTGGTGTGGCCATCAGTGGTTTTTCTTCCTTTCTAAAAGCTGCTTTTCTTGAAAAATATTTACAGTAACTTTATGCAAGACAAGGTTAATGATTCAGTCAAACAGATGTTAAAGGTAGATGGAAAAGTTGGTGCAGCAGAAACAGTGTGTCACAGACCGAATCAAGAACCCAGAGTCAGCCACCTCACATAGAACAATGTGCCTGAGCTGCAACAGAGTCTGCTGATCCTGGATAGCTCACATCAGCCATCTTTGGACCCACAGATAAGACAATTATGGAAGACAATCATCCTTGACTGTGAGGGATTGTTGATGACAGGTAGTGCCTTGAATGCCTTGCTGATGGCAAAAGTTGCTCTTTGCCTCCCATAACTGTTTAACAATCCATTTGCTCACCATGTCCACAATTGTCTTAAAAACTAATTGGCTCCAGAAAGTTATGATCAAAGGACAATTTTGCTGTCTGTTTGCTGTTGTCTCTTCTGCTCACCCAAAAAGAAGTGTCAGGACACAAATGACTATGTCTCAGTTTTGCATCACTTGCGGATTAAACTCTTGGACAAAACCCATTGAGACAGAATTTTTCAGAATAGATCCCGCTGAAAGAATATGTGGTGGACTACATCCTAGAATACCATTTTCTGTTTTCCTAAACAATTACATCCCGGGGCCATTTCGTGAGTTAGAGCATTATTTTCTATTGTATGGCTAATGTAATGTGCTGTCACACTCAAGTAAATTGCCCTAGGATTTACAAATTACCTCGTCTACCAGATTTCATTTGTGAGAAAAGGTCAAACCTTACTAAGCTGAAAGAATATATCAACAACTGCTAACAGAAATTGTTTCCAGGCTGGAGGTAAATCAGAACATTCCCCAGGCACAGAGATTAGAGTGTTTTAGAAGCAAAATGCTTTCTCCAGAAAGAGTCCTTTCACTAACACCTCTGGAGTCTTCTACACTTAATGATAAGTCCTCTCATAAACTGTCTCAGAGCAAGTTTTCCTTTCCCTAGTCCCTAATCACTCTACTTCCATTTATACTATTGCCCACAGGTGTTGCACAGCAGCTCTGAGCCCTGGGCAGTGCCAAAGAACAGGGCAGCTCTGGCTGTTTCCTTGCTGGCCGTGGTGGCATGGCCAGAGGCCAGCTGCAGCAGTGCTATTCACCATCCACAAAAGCCGTGCCTGGGGCTGCTGCCTGGACATCTGCCTCAGTTATGCTCCTGCCGCTTCTCCACATGAAATAACCAGTGGGTAAAGTTGGATGATCGAAGAACTAACATACATCTACATAAGAAATTGTTCACAAGCATATTTGCCAAATAATAAGTGCAGTTATGCAATTGTATAGATGGGTTTTTCAAGTCAAATAATTTGTCCAAGTGTTTTAACATTCTTCGAAAGGATTTATTTGATGCTTCAATCCCCAGGACCATGTTCTGAAAGTGGCTTGCTGTGTGCCCTTGGTTACATGACATCATGGTGGAGATGCCTGAGCTTTTTTAGTATCATAGTTTTTCCCAGTGCTATCATCAGTGGAGTTGCATCCTTTCAGACTTAATCCTAAAGTGGGTAAGAACATGGAGATCAGTCTCAAAGCCTTATACCTACCTAAATTAAGTAGTAACCTTTGATTCCATTATGACAACTCACGTAAATAAGGATTGCTATATGGTTGGGGCCATTAGTAACCAGCAATATTGCTTTCAGTTAATGCTATGAAGCATAAAGTAGATGAACTGTCTGTTATCTCGATGGGGATTAACTGTCTGTTATCTCAGTGGGGATTACGTCTGAAGCATACTTACAATAGTTAGCAATGTGAACATTTTAGATTGCTTTCCTGTTGATCAAAGCATACTAGAAAAGACAAAGATGATCGTAAGAGACTATATTATGATACTCATAAAGTGGACAAAAACTTCCTCCTTGAATTATTAAAGATAAAGGGAATACTGATGAAGTAATTCATTGGGGGAAATCTTTAAGGGTCATTATAAAAAACTACCTAAGTCTTCTCTTTGGTATCCTATAGACATGGATCTTAGCTGTAGAGAGTCTTAGTAAACCACTAATATTTCTGCTCCCTCATTTGAGCCCTGCATCAGTTACATTTAATAGAATCATAGAAAATTAGGGTTGGAAAGGACCTCAGGAGGTCCATCAAAGCAGGCTTATCCCCTAAAAGATCATCCCAGCCATGGCTTTGTCTAGCTGGGGCTTAAAAACCTACAAGGATGGAGAGATGCCACAGCCTCTCTGGGTTAGCCATTCCAGTGCTTTACTATCCTCCTCATGAGAATTTTTTTCCTAATATCTAATCAAAACTTCCCTTGCTGTCATTTGGTACCATTGCTTCTTGTTCTGTCATCTGCCACCACTGAGAACAGTCTAGCTCCATCCTCTTTGAAACCACCCTTCAGGTAGTCGAAGGCTTCTATTAAATCCCCCCTCAGTCTTGTCTTCTCTTGACTAAATAAGCCCAGTTCCCTCAGTCTCTTCTCATAAGTCATGTGTCCCAGCCCCCTAACCATTTTGGTTTGCCCTCTGCTGGACTCTCTCCAATTTGTTTTTCTATATTCTTCTGTAGTGGGGGCTTCACACAGGAGGTTTTCCGCTGCTTGTCTCCCCAGTGTCTAGCACATGTAGTAAGCAGTTCATAGTACAATCTCCAAACTCTAATCTATTTGCTGTGAGCAATCTCTGTGCCTGGTAGGGTGCTGTCATATATAACAACAACACAGGGACAAAATCTCAGTCAGTACAATGAAGTGAGCCTCCATCACTGAAATACACAGGCTACGATTTTCTAACCTCACTGGCAGTACAAACAGCCTACAGCCTTAGTCCCAGAGCAGATTCCTTCTTTCTCTTTATGGGTATGGATATAACCTGGACTTGTAATCATGTCTCTTCTGCATCAGAAGCCCATCCTCATGATTCTTCTGGATGTAGAATGCCCTTCCAGCCTGGCTGTGGCTGTGGCTGTACCTAGCTCAGAATGATCCTCTCACTCTGGATCCAGGCTGCATTTCTCCCTGCTCCCTGCAGTAGCCACAGCAGCAACTGGTCCCTATGGTAAGCACATGGTCTTCCTGCTAGGACTGTCCTACAGCTAGCCAGCTGGCATAGATTCTTTCTCCTGACCCCACATGGGCAGGGCTGAGCTTGAGGTTTGGATTAACATACATCTTCTTCAATGAAAAATAGGCTTGTAAAAATATTTGATAATTCTAGTCATACTGTAGGCAGAGCAATTTCTTAAAAACTGAAAAGGTGCAACTTCCTTACATTTACCAAAATGTAACAGGGTATTAGTATGGCCTGAGGTTATAGGAATCACCTGATGGAATCAAAGATGAAAGAAGACTTGGTCAGTAGGTATAAAAAATACCTATAATATCTGGTTTCACTAAAGGTTATCTTCCCACAGTTACTTAAAGTAGTATGACATTATTTTCAGTAAAAAGGGTGATCATTCATGGAACAATGGGTGAATGCAAAAATGCCTTATCAAAATATACTTAGACCTAGGATTATTGTGTACCAATGTCACTATACTTCAAGATATGTGCTTCATTTACTATTAAAACTGCAGCTGTGCAATCAATTATCTTAAAATCTACTGTAGGAGGGTTAAATAGAATAAGAGGAATCTACTGTGTTCCTATTTTGTGGCTGCATGGAGGAATCTGGAAGCGGTTGTGTGATAATGCATTTTTGCCAATAATGGTCTCTTTTTTTTTTTGGCTCAGCCTTGGTTTTTTTAGTCTAAGGCAAATGTGCTCTGTGTCATCATCTTCATCCTTACTACCAGCATTGCTACATATGTGATGCCAGCCATGGGAATTTTTGATGGTCTAGGTGAGTCTGTAAGAGTGTAACATGGCATTTGGCCTGGAACTCTGAGTAAGCACAGCGTGAATCTTGCAAGGATTACAAATGGCATGTCAGCAGGATGCTAAATCAAGGTATTGGCCAGACTAAGCAAATGGTAAATTCTGCAATTTAAATTAGGCAAAAGAAAAGCCTAAGCCTAAGAAGCAATTGCAAAATGGATTATTAATTATTAAACAAAGATGTGTATTAGACCTTTGAAATACAAATGTACTAATGATCAGGGATCCAGGTTTTGTTTCCCATGGAAAAATGGAGAAAATCTTGGATTTCCCTTTTTATCAGAGAAAATGCAGATTTCTCCTTTTAGCAGAGAAACCCACAGATTCCCTGCTTTTGCAAAGAGCTCTGCAGGCTGGTTGAGCTCCAACCTGCAAAAGCTGTTTGCAAACAAGGCGAGAAACTGCCAGCCCTGCCCAAAGGGGGAGGGGGAAGGGGAAGGGCGGGGCCTGAGACTCTCAGTCAGCCACAGCTCCGCTTGGCTCAGCTCAGCTTCACTCTTCTCCTGGAGCCTGTGAGGTAAGTGGGGCTTGTAGGGGGCTGGGGGGCCCTTTGGCAGGGCTGGGGGGTTGTAAATCATGGCTAGAGGCACCGGCAGGGCTAGGGGGGAGCCAGGAGCCCTGGCCATGCCTGAGCAGGTAGAGCACTGAGGGAACCAGCTCCATGCTGCTTCTGCTGCAGCTGCCTGCTGTTGTGGGCAGGAAGATGCAGACCTGGGTCCCTGGCCCTATAGCCCTGGCAGCTGGGGTCCCCCTCCAGCAGGCCTGGAGGCAAGGAGGGCAAGAGGCATGAGTAGGGTAGGGGGGGCTATTGTGCGGGCAGTGAGGTTCACTAGCACTACTGGGGGGCTTTGGGAGCAGTGAGGGGCACCAGCACTATTGGAGAGGCTCTGGGGACAGGGAGAGGCACCAGCAGGGCTGAGGGGGGCTTTGGTGGCAGTGAGGAACACCAGATCTGGGGGAGACACTGAGGGGGGTGAGGGGCATTAGCAGGGTTGGGGGGTGCTGCAGGAAGCTTTCAATTTTAATAATGGATTTTGGGGGTTTTGTCAGAGAATTCATGATTTTTTAATCAGAGAAAACCAGGATCCCTGTTAATGATAAATAAAGGCAAGATTTTTTGTGGGTGATATCTTATGTTGAACCCACTGTTGTACAGTTGGGATAGACTTAGACAAGCTTTCTGGTAGTACAGTAGACACCAGCTGATCTCTGGAAGAAAAGCAGACCAGTAAGAAAAGGGTTGAGAACTCCTCCCTTTCAGAAACCATATTTTTATAGGGTCATACTTTTTAGTTAAATTATACCTTCCAGGATCACTGAAAAATTAGTTGAGGTTTGTTTTAAGGGTTTCCAGAAAGACTAAGAAATTGAGACCAGCCAGTCAAAACTGCGTGTATATGCGCGTGTTTGATTAAAGGGGGATCTGGGAAAGAATATGGGGTGTCCCAGACACCCTGCTACCAACATGGTCTTCACCATTTTGATTCTGCCTCAGTAAGATAACAGGTGAGTACTTGTACAGCCAGATAAGTACCAAGATAATTGTTTATGTTGTGCTCTGGATGCAGATAATAATGGTCAGGCAAGAAAGAAAGCGGAGTCAAAGGGGAGGGGAAATCAAAGTGGTGGAGAACCAGGTCATTAAGTTCTGTGAGGGGAACAGCTTTCTAAATCAATTGAATTGATATTTTTGGTCTTACTAATGTTTAATTACAGATAAGCTTTTGGTTCAGTGAATCCAGGAGAATGCTTTATGATTCTTCATTACACAACAATATTATTGCTTCAAAACAACCCAAAAACTTAACTTCCCCTGTGATAAAAAAGGCAGTAGAAAATCGTATGATCGGAAGGAGGGCAACAAAGACTATTGTCCCAGGAAGTGAGCTACATAGAATACAGATGTATTTATTTTTAAAAGAATAAAAAAAAAAAATAATAAGAACCTTGCAACATAACAGTCAAGGTGAAAGGTATACAGGGTCCAATAGCCTGCAAGATTAAACACATAATTATTAGAGGTGTGTGAAATGGGCCCTATTCAATTCAGATTTGGATTCAGCCTGAATCAGGCACAGTGATTCAATTTGTTGATTCGGATCACTTCCCTGATTCAATTCAGATGAATCCAAATCTGAAGATTCGATGCTGATTCAGCAAATCAATGATTTGGCCATAGATACAGCTTTGAATGTTTTTTCTATGTACCTCAAGGTACCAGGCACAGCTCATGAACGTTGCAGTGCTGGGGTGGATAAAGCATCCCACAGGAGCATGGGGGAGGCCCCCATGTGCTCAGTGGTGAACCCAGAGGTGGACCAGAAGTACTTTTAGTCCACTTCCGGGTCTGCAAGGGAGGGCACTGGGGGACCCCCATGACTTCCCCCCGCTCACCCACGCCCCTGTGTCCCCCTGGCTCAGTGATCAGCCATGGGGGGACCCCAGGTGCACCCTCCAGACCCAGGAGGCACTAGTTGCCGAGCTAGGGAGGTGTGGGGGCCCCCCTGTGTGCTCCCCAGCAGACTCAGAAGTGGACCGGAAGTGCTTCTGGTTCACTTCCAGGTCTGCTGCTGAGTGCGCTGGGGACTTCTCCCCCCACACTCCTGTGGGACACTTCATCTGCCCCAGCAGTGCAGCATTCACAAGCCACCTGCTACCTGGAGGTATACAGAAAAAGCATTTAAAGCTGCGCCTATGTCCGAATTGCCAAGTCTTGCCGAATCAAATAAGGGACTGAAGCTTTGCACAGACATAATAATTATTTCTAATAATCTATGTTTTATGTGCTGACTTTCAACTTGTAGGCTCCCAAAGCCTCCCAAATTACTGTTCAATGAATGCTCTTTAAAAACTCTCCTTTTCATTTTTTCTTCAATGTAATAAGTTATTAATAGAACCTGTCATATTCCTCTTTCTAACCATCTTTTCAGAATGGTTCATTTTTTCTGTGATTAAAACATCTTCTCTGTGGTAGTAACACAGGATTGTGATGTGGTATATTTTGAGATGTGCACTATTAAGTACTGGGCGCTTCTACAGGAGATACTATGTCACTGTAGCAACAAGCTGTGTCACCATAGTGATGAGCTACATCACCATAAAAAAAAAAGCATGCCTCATTTTTACTCTGGATTCAAAGAGCTGAAGATAATATGCCTTCACATAAAAATTATAAATACTGCATCAGGTAAAATCATCAGAATGGGAGCACTCCAACTGAACTAGATGAAAATTTGGCGATTTTGATTTCAGATAATAACTTTCAATTTTTTATAATTTCATAGATTTCATAGACGTCAGGGCTGGAAGGGACCTCGGGAGATCATCGAGTCCAGCCCCCTGCCCAAAGGGCAGGAAGTC
>NW_017728918.1:56223733-56225373 GCF_001723895.1 Crocodylus porosus | reverse complement strand
GGCTTGACCCGGCCCGGCTCCAGGCAGCCGCCTTGTCCCAGGGAGCGAGGAGTTAACCCCTTCCCACCACGAGCCCGTTTACCTCTGGCTGCGCTGGAGGTCAGCAGGGGGCTCTGCAGCTGCTGAGGGGGTGTTTAGGGGGTTTTGGGGGAGCGGGGGTGCAGCGGGCTTCGCCCGCACGTCTCTCACAGCTCCAGAGCCTAACTGATGCTATAAGATAGCATTGATAGCATTATAACTTGAATTAGAGAGTCTATTAAACATATTGTACAATCTTCCTATGTAAAAATGTAAGTGTGTGACATTCAGGTAAAAAAATAAAGTGAAGAAGGCTTTCTAGATGTTTACAATGACATCCAAACTGGACCTCTGCTCACCTCTACTTATGTCAGAAAAGTGTGATTTTTTTTTTCCATTATTGCTTTTCTATTTCTCATTTATCTGCTAATTTTTTGGTTTGGTTTCACTTCTATCTGAAATGTGGAAACTGAAGGTGAGTTGTCATTCATCTATGCAGCAGGGCTAAAGTGACACCATGGAAAATATTCTCTGGCATGTAATGTAAAAATTTAGAACCTGATACTGTGAGGTGTTGGGTGCCATCAGTGTCATTGGAAATTGAGGGCATTCCTACTTCCTGTGAATTTTCAGTTCTTGCTATCATATTTGTGATCTGCACTAGCCTGTCAAGCTCTATACTGCTCAAATTATGCAGTCAGATTCAAAAAGGGAAAAAAGAGAGAAAAAAAGAAAGCAAGACCAAAATGCCAAGGTACATGTTTGAGCACGAGACAGCTTACATTTCAAAGTAAAAGTGTCTCCAGGTACCATTCTGTGCAGACCTTTGGGTAGAAATAAAATTAAAATGTTTATGTTGTCTGGTGAAGAGGATGTGGGGTCTTTAGGGTACCTCATATAAAACTCAGAGCCAGGAATTTGGGGTTGTCTGTCTTCCAGTGAAGTACTATGTGACCATGTACAGGTATGCTAATTCCAATTCCCCTTTCTGGAAATTATGAATGGTATTGCCTACCATACAAGCATACTGTAAACTTCGATTCATGTTTGCAGAAGTGCTTTGACATTCTTGAATATGTATTTCTGTCACTTTGCATGAAAAAAATAGCTTTTCTTAATAATTTTCCTTAAAATGAAAAGGAAGGCACGAATCATTTTAAGACTTGCTTCACAGAAGAAATTCCTAAGTACAGGAGAGTGTGGATTATTTGCAGATGATATACCTTATTAATTTGAGTATAGTTGGGCTCCAATTTTACCAAATTAGAAGTGTCCAAATTATTATAGTATCCTAATTACATTTATTTTGCAAAAAGAACACATAACTCAACACCTACCATTATATCATTCCTTTCTCTTTCTAGGAAACATCCAAAAAGAAGCAAAATGGTATCATCTTTCAGGTAAATACCTTCAGTCTATACAGATCCATACTTGTGAAAAAAGCTGAAATAAATATCTGGGATAAATACAGACAGTCAAAAAGCCAGAGGCTGAATTGATTCAATCTTTGCAGGTTAGTCTAAGCTGAATAGATTGAACCAATAAGCAAGTGAACAGACATTCACTTTTGATTCCAGAAATGTAGCCACATGCCTGGAGTGGCCCAGGCCAGAAGCTGG
>NW_017728918.1:56222512-56223453 GCF_001723895.1 Crocodylus porosus | reverse complement strand
AGCTCCTGCCCCCAGCCCTGCTCATGACCCTTGCCTCCCACCCAAAGCTCCTGCTGCCCAGCCCAGGCTCTGTGGCTGTCAGCAGCTACACAGAACCTGGGCCAGCTGCAAACATCTGCTGCCTCTCCACTCCAGCCCCAGCCCCAGGTTCCAGGGAGGCAGCACATACCGGCAATGCTCCCTGCTATGGTGCCCTCACCACTTCTGCAAAGCAATGTTGGAGCCTGGTGCGGCAGGGCTCAGCAGGGGCACAGAAAGCTGCCTGCTCCCAGCTCCCCACTGCCCTGCCATGCTTCCTGTGTGCATGGGAGCAGCATGGGCAGCAGCACAGGGTTGTGCCCCTCGCTGCTGCCCCAGCCTGCAGGGGAAATGTGGCAGGGCAGCAGGGACCAGACAGTTTTCTGCACCCCCTGCTGTGCCTGGTTCCAGTGCTGCATTGCAGAAGCAGCAGGGGCAGCACAAGGAGAATTGCCAATATGTGCTGCCTCTCCGGAGCCCAGGGCTAGGTGTGGGAGGCAGCTGGGCCTGGGACGGAGAGGCAGCAGATGTTTGCAGCTGGCCCAGGTTCTGGGTAGCTGCTAATAGTCATGGAGCTCGGGCTTCTTGCAGCAGGGCTTCCATGGGAGCAGCCTGGGCTCCATGACTACCCAGAGCCAGGGCCAGCTGCATCTGGAAGGCTATGAACAGCTGCTGCCCTCCGGTCCTGGCCCGGCCCCGGCCCCTGGGAAGGCAGCAGGCACTGGCACCGCACCCGTTGGGGCCAGGGCTGGGGAGGCAGCAGCTGTTTGTGGCCTCCTGGCTACAGTTGGCCCCAGCTCTGGGTAGCTGCTGGAGCCTAGGCTGCACCCAGCAGGACTTGCAGCATCCCAGATATGGATCCAAAACTTAAAGAAAATGTAATTATGAGAAAAGAAACATGTTTAATTATACAGGCAGGTAAA
>NW_017728918.1:56216837-56220596 GCF_001723895.1 Crocodylus porosus | reverse complement strand
TGTACAGATGTAAAAACCATTCGCATACTCCTGCTGTTTAAACACCCATGAATCACATTAGCCCCTAATATTAGTTGCTGATAAAAATCACATTTACTTGCTTGTTCACTGTGACCCCTAAATGTTTTTCAGAGTCACTGTTCTCCAGGCTACACTTCCCTGTTCTGCTGATAAGGCCTTCATTGCTTGTTGCTACATGACCTTTCTTTTTGCTGTACTGAAACATGTCTTGTTTGCATAGGCCTAGCATGCCAAGTGATTCAGATCAATCTGCAGCCTGCCCTGTCCTCATCACTGTTTTCCATTATGCCCGTCTGTACCATCCACAACACTTAACAGCACTGGATTTGTGTTTACTTCCAACCCACTGACAGAACAAAAAAATGATAATGTTGCACACTATACCAGGTGCTGTAGAAGTCAACCACACTGTGTGATAGGATTCCTCACTAACAATTAGCTTTTTGAGATGTCAGCCAATTCATAATCCACTTAACATCATTTTATCAACTTTGCACAATGTTACATTTTAGTCATAATATTGTATGGTATCAAGTGGTCATGGAGAGGCAGTTCTTTTTATCATCCAAACTTGTCATTGCTCAAAAAATTGAAATTATTTTGTTTGACATGACTTATCCTCCCCCTGCCACACACACACACACAAAGCCCTATATTGTCTAGCATTTGCTATATTGCCATCTTTTCATTCTTTACTAATTTAATCTTAGTTCAGCTTTTCCATGTTTTGACCTGGCATGTTGTCAGGCTAAGCAACTTGCCTGGATCATTTGTGACATTTATCATACTGGCCCAGCACTAGCATTCTTCCAGTCCTCCAAAATTTTCCCCATAACTTAAGATTTTTAAATATTTGCACCAGTGGGCCAGAGATCGATCCCCCCTGCCACAACTCCACCTTTCTTAGATCATTCACCCCATTACAGAAGCTGATTTTAAGTTTAGAGCACATTAAACCGTGATTTTCAACCAGACTACTACAGCAGATAAGATTTCCTAGACATTTGGGCAGAGGATCATTGAGTCCAGCCCCCTGCCCCAGGGGCAGGAAGTCAGCAGGGATCATAGGATCCCAACAAGATAAATATCCAAAAGTGTCTTGAAGGTGTTCAAAGTGGGTGTTTGAACCACCTCTGGCAGCAGTCTATTCCAAACCTTGGGGGCTCGAACAGTAAAGAAGTTCTTCCTTATGTCCAGACTGAGACAGATGCAGAGGAGTTTGTGACCATTTGATTTGGTCATCCCTTGGGGCGCTCTGGTGAACATATGTTCCCCCAGATCCTGGTGAACACCCCTAATAAACTTATAGGTGGCAACCAGATCGCCCCTGAGCCTGCGCTTTTCCATGGCTCTCAGCCTCTCGTCATAAGGTCCGTTATCCTGACCTCTGATCATGTGCATGGCTCTCCTCTGGACTTTCTCAAGGTTCTCCACATGCTTTTTAAATTTTGGGGCCCCAAACTGGATGCAGTACTCCAGCTGCGGCCTCGCCAAGGCCGTGTACAAGGAGAGAATGAAGTCCCGTGATTTGCTTGAGAAGCATCTATGGATGCAAGCCAGCGTTTTGCTTGCTTTACTACCCGCAACATCACATTGAAGGCTCATGTTCATCTTGTGGTCAATCATGACCCCCAAGTCCCTTTCATCTGTAGTGCTAGCCAGCATAGCACTGCCAAGCCTATAAGCATGATGCAGGTTTTTCCTCCAAAGGTGGAGAACCTTGCATTTTTCAGTGTTAAATGCCATCAGGTTCTCGTCCACCCATTTCATGAGCCTGTCAAGATCTGCCTGGATCACCCTCCTGTCCTCAGGTGTGGATACTTTACTCCAGAGTTTGGTGTCACCGGCAAACTTAACTCACTTCTGACACCAATGTCTACACCACTGATGAAGATGTTAAAAAGTAAAAGGGCCTAGGACAGACCCCTGAGGGACCCCACTGGTCACAGGGTACCACGATGATTGACTTCCATCAACCACCACCCTCTGGGTCCTGCTGTGGAGCCAGTTCCCCAGCCAGCAGATCGTGGTGAGGTCGAGGCCGCCGTTATCCAGTTTTGCCAAGAGATGATCACGGGATACCAGATTTAAGGCTTTTTTAAAGTCAAAATATATGACATCAATCTCTTCCCCCTTGTCCAGATGATAGGTCACCTGGTCATAAAAGGAAATGAGATTGGTCAAGCAAGACTACCCGCAAACCCATGCTGGGTATCCCTCAGGATATTACTGTCAGCTAGCCTGTATAGGATGGCCTCCTTGATACTCTTTTCCAAGATCTTCCCCAGGATTGAGGTCAGGTTGATGGGACTCTAGTTTGCCAGATCCACTTTCCTCTCTTTTTTGAAGATAGGCACCATGCTGGCCTACTTCCAATCACTGGGCACTTCACCAGAGCACCAGGAGTTCTCAAAGACCTATGCCAGGGGCTGAGCTATGATGCCTGCCAGTTCTTTGTGTTCCCTTGGATGTAAACTGTCAGGGCTGGCTGATTTGAAGGTATCCAGCCTGTCAAGGTGTTCCTTCACAAGGTCAGCTTTGATGGATGGCAAGGAATTTCCCTCACCTGGGCCTTCCTGTCCTGCAGTGGGCAGGGGCATCCCATGGGACTGGTGAAAAAGTGACACAAAGTACCCATTTAGCAAGTTTGCATTTTCCTGGACATTGGTTGTCAGTTGCCCCATCTGGTTTAGCAGGGGTCTAGCATTGCCCTTATTTTTCCTCTGGCTCCCCACATATCTAAAAAAGGACTTTTTATTGTCCTTGATACTTGTAGCTAGCTGGAGTTCCATCGCAGCCTTGGCTTTCCTGGTTCTCTCTCTGCAGGTCCAGACCAGAGCAGAGTATTCCTCCTTGGTGGTGGATCCAGTCCTCCATCCTTTGTAGGTCTTCCTTTTAAGACACAGGAGGCCTGCTAGTTCCCTGGAGAGCCAAGGGGGCTGCTGTGCCCTTTTCCTGCCTTTCCTCCAAGACAGGATAGACTTTGCTTGCACATCCAGGATTGCTCCCTTGAGGGTAAAGTAATAAATACACTGGCTTTTGAAACGGGGTGCTGATCAATTCACAGAAGTTTTGCAGGGGTGTCTTGAGTCTAATAAGAGTTTCTTGAGTCTAAAAAGATTTGGGAACCACTGAGTTCTCAATTAAACTGTACTGAGTTCTTGTTCATGTAGCTGCAACTCTCTGCAAGTCATTAGTTACACTATGGCTGAATCTGGTTCTCTGATTTTAGCCTGATTTGTCATAAAATCTTTGCTTCTAAGTCAGGGTGCACTGTGGTTCATTGTACTAAAGAATCCCATTGAGTACTATCATTGTCTGAATTAGTTATGGCTCCAAAGCTAAGTTGCCTCCCTGCAGTGTTATTCCAAAAACTACTGACCCTTTTGCTACTATCCACATTCTTTTCTTCTGTTCAGTTTGTATTTCCTGGAACTAGTTCATAGTTTGATTAAATTCCTCAGTGCTCTCAGCAAAGTTTATACAGGCTAAGGCTGATAAGCAGAGATATGTCAGCAAATTCCTAGATGTGTTTGATAAGAGCTTGTGTTCAAAAAACCCTGAGTAAAATATATTCCAAGTGAAATTGAAAAGCATTGTTTGGAGAAAGATCAGAGTGGTGTCAGTGTCCACTTTAAATCCTTTCAATTTATTACATATAACTAAAGAGGAGAAAGAAAAGATGGAGAAAAGAATTAACAAGCCTCTTCAGGAGAAATTAATGTTAAAGCTAGTCAA
>NW_017728918.1:56215516-56216462 GCF_001723895.1 Crocodylus porosus | reverse complement strand
GAAGTGTTTAATTAGTCTCTAAATCAATCTTTCCTAAGCAAAGGAACCAAGAAAGGACCATAATAATCCGCAAATTAAATATATTGACCTTCCAAGTGTCCCCTATAAGACCTATTTCCAGACAGTTAAAGTGTTCCTGTGGCTCTTCTATGAACTCTTCCAATTTTTCAGCATCCTTCTTGAAGTGTTGATGCCTGAAATGGACACTATTTCAGTAGCAACAGTGCTAAAAAACAGAAACAAAATAACCTTTGTACTGATACTTGATTTACTCCTGTTTGTACATTTTACCTTGGCTTTATTAGTTACATAGGGAACTCATGTTCAGCTGATTATCCACCATGATCCTAAAGTTCTCTTCTGAATCACTGCTTCCTAGGATAAAAGTACTCTATGCTTAGTATGGCCTACATTCTTGTCCTGATGTAAAGCTGTACACTTAGCCATACTGATGTATGTTGGGTTTTTTTGTCCCTTTTACAAAGGAACCAAGGTCACTTTGTAACCAGGTGATAAAGGAAATAATTCACCTGGAATGGAAAGGGGCTGGATTTCTGTCCATGCTCCTGGGGGTTTTATGCGTGTTATAATTTAGTGGAAAATAAACAAACAAGTTTTGGAGTCGGGACTGGAATGTAGGTCTACCCACTCCCAAATGTGTGTCCTTATAACTGGGCTACAAAGTCATGCTTTATTCCACATACTCTCTTTCCCCTCTTTTTGTATTTTTGTCTACAGCAGGATCTACCTAGGTTGGAGATTTCCCCCTTGTAACAGATCACCCTTCCCAGTGCCATCTTCCAGGTAATCTGCGCCTTATGTGGGGCAACCTTGGAGACTTCTTTGGGGTTCTTATGTCCCACCCTATACTCGTCTGCCACGTCTTGATGGAAATTATTATGATGATGTTCTTGTGAGTGGGAGGCTGCCTATTTCCTTAAGGAAA
>NW_017728918.1:56213131-56214869 GCF_001723895.1 Crocodylus porosus | reverse complement strand
ACATTCACAGGGTCCATGCTTTGGCTCCCCACTGTCAGCTCACATCCTTGCTGTGATGTTGTTGCCTGCCTCTCCTGGGCTTCCATGGCTCCCCTCTTACTGCCTTCAGGCTCCTCCTTCATGGGGCATTCTAAGGCACTCCTTCCCCTTCAGCAGCTACCCCCTAACTGCTGCTCGGCCCAGGGTTTTTATAGTCCTGCCCCTTTTGGTCAGCTGACTAGTTGGCCAGGCTCAGCATTAACCTCTTTTTTTCCAGCCCTCCATGCCCAGAAAGTTCTGGCTTTAAAGGAGTGGACATGCCTTCTGGTAACAGGGCTAGAGTCTTCTGTTACACCCCTCCAACTACAGCACTGTCTTGGGAGGTGGGAGGGGGGAGATGAGGGTTGAATTTCATCAGACAGTACCGCAATTTAATCCTGAATCTCTGACTCCCTGAGTAAATGCTCTAAGTACTAGGACATTTATATTGAAGGGGCATTGTACCACCTCCTCATTTAGCAGCCATGTTTTAAAAAATACTATGCCATTTTGTGAGGGGCCAAACTTCCAATGTGTATTACATCTACTCCAAGCATGCCTACTAGATCAGGTCTCAGGTATTAAATTTCTGTTGGTATTCAGGCTTTTGTCTGAGGCAGTTCTAGGCATGTGTAAGAAAACTTCAGACCCCTAGAGAACTTTCAAGTAAAAAATTGAAGTGCCTAATGAGTTTAGAGTATTTGCACTGTTAGGCAACCACCAAGTGGAAAAATTTTGGATCACAATTTTGGGCCTGCATGCCTAAAGTCTACCTAAGACCTCTTAGGCACCTATATCATTCCTTAGATAGGGATATATATCGGTGACATGTTGTCTTCTTTATTTTCATTATTTACCAGTCCCTTAATTCCAGTGTCATCTGCAAACTTTATCAGTAAATATTTTAAACTTCTTCCTCCCACTGATGAACTATTGAAGAGAACCAATTCCTAGAGGACCTCACTATAAAGACAGAGATGATTCCTCATTTACAATTATATTATAAGACCTATTGCTTTGCCGGCTTCTAATCCATTTATAGTGTGCCATGTTGAGTTTATGTTATTCCATATTTTTAATCAAATGTCACAAAGTACTAAGTCCAACATGTAACAAACATCTCAGTTTATAGAAATGCAACTACCTTTATCAACCATAGTCAAAATATCATCAAAAAGATATAAAGTTATTTTGACAAGACCCCTTTTGCATAAAACATATTGATTGGCATTCACTCTATTGCCCTCTTTTTATTCTTTATTAATCCAGTCCTATATCATCCTTTCCATTAATTTGCCTGGGGTGAAAGATTGGCTGACAGTCCTATGCTTACTCATATCTTTCCATTTACCCTATTTAAATACTGGCATATTAGCTTTCTTCCAGTACTGTGGAATTTACTAAGTATTCAAAGACTTATTAAAAATTAGCATTAATGAGCCAAATGAGGTCTTGGCCAGCTCTTTAAAATCTTTTGGATGCAAGTTATCCTCACTTTATTGTATTCTTTACTGGCCTTAGATTTCTTTTCTCCTTGTGTCCTTTTACTTCCCTCATAAATTTTTTACAGTCTCTTTAATTTCATTTTATTCATTGCTGGGGAAGCTGGTAGTAAAAGGACATACAAGGATATTTATATGTATATTTATATTTATTTATTTGGTGTATCTTTCTATGCCCTTCTAAATCAGGTTGATTTCCTGATCAGTGTTCTTTGTTG
>NW_017728918.1:56209474-56212796 GCF_001723895.1 Crocodylus porosus | reverse complement strand
AATAAAAAAGGAAGATAATATGATGGATGAGAGGGGCAATGAAAGCTCCAAACAAAAATTCACAAAATAACACACGCGCGTGCGCGCATTCGCACACACACACCACTAGAAGTTGGAAGTAAGCATCTAAACCCACATTTAGGCACCTAAATTGCAGTGATGTGATTTCCAGAGGCATATCTCTCTAAGGATCAGAGAATTTTTAGGACTCAGTCCTGCAATTACTGCTTATGTTACCTATTTAAGCAGTCCTATCATATGAGTCATGTAACTCAGTTCTATAAGGCCATCTACTAACATTGGCCAGAAAAGCTATGATGGTCAGTGATATGAGGAGGTACAATCACATAGATCTGCTAGCTAAAAGCCTTGCATTTATACCAGCCAAATTGCACTTTTGCCAGTACAGATTATTTCATTCTTGAAGTCTGGAGTAAACTATATGAACACAACTGTAGTTTGTCAATATTTACTCTGTTCCCATTTAACAGCATTCTAATATATCCATACTAACATAACTGAAATGCTCTAGTGTACAGCTGATTTATGTATTTCCAGGATCAGGACTTTTTCTAGATTCCTAAATAAGCATTTAGGCATCCAACTTTAGACACCAGTGCTTGGAAATGTTGGCCTGAGATGGACACTTTGTAAATTGGCCTGAGATGGACACTTTGTAAATCGGCATACACACATTAAAGTACATCAAGAAATGCTTGAGAAAAAAATTATAAAGAGGCTCAATAAGGGTAATTATAAAAGTGCTAGAGATAGCTGGAAGCCATGACATGGCTGTGCTTTATTACATTCAAAGCACTTCCTAATGAGGATGAAGTGGACATCATTTAATCAGCTTAATTCTTCTTACAAAGCAGATTAGCCCACAGGGAGAAACCTGCCTCCATGGTTTAATAAGACACATTACAGCCAAGAATGAGGTTCTGCGATGTTGTAATCCATAAATTCTAATGTGAAAAAAGGGAGGGGGAGGAAAAGCAGATATGGCAAAGCATCAGCATTTATCCCATTCAGCACTAAAACCTTAGATTTACTGTATTTAATTAAGTAACCTGATTGCTTTCCAACTTGCTGAGCCATCCTTTCACTCTTGACAAAGATCAGCAATCTACAAAAGGGAACTGCATGCATATAGGGAAAGATATTGTAAGAAAACATTTTTTCTTTTCTTCCTTGCTGATGAAAGGATTAAAGATACAGACTAAAAAATCACAGCCAGAAAAAGAAAGAGAAAGAGAAACTTTACCATAGCACAGCAGAGTAATACCTAAAGCTGTAGGATGTCAATGGGTGCAGAATGCACTCTGAATTTAGAAAGATGTCCTCATCATCTTACAGGATCAATGCATTAGTTTTTGTCCTTTCATTAGCCTCCTATTAAAAACCCTGAATCCTGTTTAACATTTTAGAAAAGTCCCACAGCACCTGTTTGACAGTTTCTGTCAGAATGAATCACTGAATGTGCAGAGAGAGAGAGAGATCTCCTTGGCAAGAGACAGGATATTTCTGCTCATCCTTACAGAATACCTAGCACAACTGGTCCCTGATCCTTGATCATGGATCATAGATCACTGTCTACAGGAAGTGATAAAGCACGTATAATATGAATAAAGACAATGTGGGGGAAAAAGTTTTGATCCTTGGTTCACTGAATTTTGGAATAAAATGAGGGATGTCTGAAAAGATGTCAGAGAAGTCAGACCACTTGACATACTGACACTTTTATACTGTCAGGGAAATGGCTGCTTAGGGGGTGACTGCAGCTCTCAAAATGTTAACTAGCAGTGACCAATGTTTCTTTTTCCAACAATGCCAGCTCTAAACACCTTGCTGAATTAATCATTCTCCTCTTACTGCTGCAGAGGAGAATGAATCTTTAGGCTTTACGAGCAGATGTCAGCCTCTTGGCTGTGTAAAATTTCGAAGGTAATTGTCAGAAAAAATGTTACCCTGCGTTGGAGGCATTAATGCACAGATTATTGCTATTTTTTCTATTTTGGATAGAAAACTTGAGATTCATATTGCATTTGGCAATTTCAGACTTAGATAAAAATGTGCATATTTGAAAAATGCTTTGCTTCCCCATCTATAGGACTAAAATGAGTATTTCTGAAATCAGGATTAAGAGACCAAATAATAAATGCATTTCACAAAATGTTATCCAAAAATTCCAAGTGTCTGCATTTTTACTTTCTCTCTTCCACTTTACCCTTTACTGGCATTCATTGTTATATCCATATCGTAGCATAGAGCTGGTTGTGACAGACAGAGCCTCAGGCAAAATGTGATTATCAGCACAGATACACGTCAATTTACTTTATAAATGTATTTTTACTCCATAGTAGAGTAGACACACAACACAGCCTTGCAACAGGGTAATGCATGCCACTCCAGGTTAAGTTACCTCTCAGAAAGTGAAGAACAGCTATATACTAGCGTAAGTTACACTGGTTTACTAACCAGTGTAGGCTGTCAGAGCCTGATATCAGTGTGCAGGGCCCCAGAATGTGGGCCAGGTTAGGCAGTGCTGGGCTCCAAAGTCTGATCACATCACATAGAGACAGTGCTGGGCAGCAGGGTCCCGCCAAGGTGATGCAGGGCCCTATCTGGGCATGCAAGGCTGGCAGAGGCAGCACAAAGCCTGGTTTTGGCACACAGGGCTCAATCTGTCCCACAGACTGACCATACACTCCATGGGCAACTGGTGCCTCCCGATTCTGGGGGGGGGGTCACCAGATTGATGACCATGGAGGAGGGTCCCCCCAGTGGCTGATACCCAACCGGGGGAGGGAGGTGCTTCCAGGGGGCACATAACCAATCTCAGGGGGTGCAAGTGCACCCACATGCACCCCCTACGTGTTGCCAATACTACACTCTACCTGTGGGCCAAAAGCTTGAGCACCACTGCCTTAAATTAGGGCCCTGCTGATCCTGCTAGGCACTGGGAGGTACACAAACACAGACATCCTGATGCATTGTTGACCAATCACTTCACGTAAGTCTTCCTGTTATGGCTTCTGACAGGTAGCCAGGTTCAACCTGGCATAGCTGTTGGCTCAATACAAACTGGCTCCCCTGCCACCTAGTGGTGAGAGACTGTGTAAGTGCTTGCTGTAAGCAGCCAGCTTGGGGAACTTGGTCATGTATCTGCTCCTTATTGCATAAAATCTGGGATAAATTACTTCATAGTAATAGTGTGTGGCTGTCTCCATGCTCTATGATTTAACATGGTGATGGATGGGTCATTTTCAACCTGGAGGGATGTGGGCAGTGGGGTTCCGGTCCTTGGGCTCGGTCCTCGGGC
>NW_017728918.1:56200780-56209029 GCF_001723895.1 Crocodylus porosus | reverse complement strand
GAGGGCCACTCTCATGATCGGGGGCAGCAGAGCAGGCCCTATGAGGAAAGGCTAAGGGACATGAACTTGTTCAGCCTCCACAAGAAAAGGCTGAGTGGCTGTTTACAAACTAGTCAGGGGGACCAGCAGGCACTGGGGGAGTCTCTGTTCCCCCAAGCACTCCCAGGAGTGACAAGAAATAACAGTCACAAGCTGGCAGAGGGTAGATTTAGGCTAGATATCAGAAGGCGCTACTTCACAGTCAGGGTGGCTAGGATCTGGAACCAACTTCCAAGAGAAGTTGTGGTGGGTCCTACCCTGGGGGTCTTTAAGAGGAGGCTAGGACCCCTTGCTGGGGTTGTTTGACTCCAGTACTCTTTCCTGCTATGGCAGGGGATCAAACTTTATGATCTGCTCAGGTCCCTTCCGACCCTACAAACGATGAAACTATGAAACAAATATGACTTCAAAGTTACTATCTTTAAGTTCATCTCCAGAACTTTGGGTGGTAAGAAAACCCTTCCAGTTGTGAGCCAAATATTCACACAAACTGATCAGTTCGTGGTCACCTGAGTCTGCACACAACCTGAAGCATGAACCACTCCAATCTATTTTAATTTGGAGCCTAATAAATACCACTGGCAATATTGTTAACTATTTCACAGCTCAGTCTTCCAACAGATGCATCAAACTAAGATCTTTGCTGCTTCTTGTTCGTGTATTGGAAGGTATCTGAAGTGTAGTCCAGTGGAACAAATAGTGTCAAAGATTGCTGAACTAGTGTGGAAATCAAAAGACCAGATTTATGAAGTGTAACAGAATCGCTTTCCCTGGCCTGAAAGGGGAAGGAGAGAGGGAGTGCCAGTTCCTTTTGCCTGTGGAAGCAAATGAAAACAATTCCAATACCAAATTATATGATTAAGGTGCTAACTCTGCCCCCGCTAACTGTGAAAACCTCCATCTTCCTTTAGCCAAGATTTTTACAGTGCAGTTCTTTGTACTTTCAGTACAAAGAACTGCAGCACAGGGAATGTAAGGACAGTAAAAATAACCTGACTTGAATGTCAAAAGCCTGGTGCCACATGGCCTTTACAGAGCTGCATAGTATTTGGGGAAGCTTCTTTCCAAGGCACCTCCACACTTGTTCAACTTATACCATCTTCCCTTCACTGCAGAATTCTGCAGATGCTTTCACACTCTAACATGATAGTTGTGTTGTCTGCATTTCATACCCAGGAAAAGGAAAGTAGGGTGTGACAAAAAGGTGGCCAGTCCTTCTAATCTTCTTCTCTGGGTTTTTCTTAGACCGGAAATACTGGGGAGAATAGATGGGTCACAGGCCATAAATTGCAATTCATGCAATTGGAAATTTTCTATTTTCAGAATAAATAGAATCTTAGCACCTAGTTATCGCCACAAAGAGTCAACATTTACCAATATTTTCACAAGATAGTATCTGAGATATCACAGGTAAAGAAAATAGAATGAATTATGCCAAGTAAACATCACCCCAGAGTAGGAATCAGTACATAGCAGCACAAAACGCTGAGGAAACACTTGAAGGGTTTGTCCACAAAAGAGTGTATTTTGCAATAAGTAAAGATATAAAGCAGCTCAGATTACTCAATGGAACTCCTGTTCCTTTGCACTGCCTCATTGAAGGATGATGCCCATCCAGGCAGTGCAGCTAGTCTTGGAAGGATCTGTGCATTGCAAGGAGATCCTCCAATGTTGTACATTAGGCATGACTGTGCTCATGCCACTTCCTTTCCCTATTGTGAACCCTGGAACATGACCAGGGAAAATGGGCATCTTTCTACCATGCTGGTCCCTGACTCCCTTTCAACTCTGTAGCTGTTGGCTGTTGACAAAGCTTAGAGCAGGGCTGTCCAACTTCTCAGTAGTCAGAGGCCACATCTGCACAGGCCAGATGCCACCCCAGCTGCACAACATGGTTTCCCTGCCAAGTACTTCCCCTGCTACAGTGCAGTATCCCTGTGCTCCCCCTATCATGTGTTCCCCTTTCCTCCCTCCCACCCTGCTGGCACTGTACAGGATTCCCTGTGTTCCTCCTGCAATTTGGTCTCCCCTGCATTCCCCCCTTCCATATGATCTCCCCTGTACTCCCGCACTAAGTGCCCCTACCTGCAGCATGGGTTTCCCTGCACTCCCATGTGATGCACAGTCTCCCCCATGCTCCTCTTGCCACATGTTTCACCTGCAGGTCCTGCTGCATGCAGACTCTCCTGCCTTAAGGCTAGGGACAGACATTCAAAAAGCCTGAGCCTGAATTGATTTAATCTTTGCAGGTTAGTCTAACCTGGCTAGGCTGAACCAAGTTTGTAACCAGACAAACGTCCCATAAATGGAGGCACATGCCTGCAGTGACTCAGGCTAGAAGCCAGAGGGCACTACAGCAACCCTCCCTTCCCTTGCAAAGGGCTGAGCTGAGGGGGACATGGCCAGATTCCAGCAGAATACTGTGATTAGGGAGGGGGTCCCCACCCTGATAACAGAGCATTTATCAGCTCTGTTATCAGCATTTAAAACCCCATCAGAAAACAAAGCCTCACTCTTTACAAATTCTTCTTAAACAGCTTTTTTTCAAAGGAAGGAATGCAGGAACATGACCATCTGAGCTGTTGATTACCTCCAAAAAGCCCTAAGCAGACACTGTCCTACCTGCCTTACACAGCATTAGCTAGCATAGCACATGCTGGCTACAGCCTGTGCTATGGGAGAGACAAGGAAGGGATCTCTGCTTAAGCAGTGAGTGGTGGGGGGTGGGGGGAGAGGAGGTATAGGGAAGCCAGCAGACCCTGTTGTGTCTGCAAGTCTCTGCTGGAGCTCCAGCCAGGGAGCAGAGGGGAGGAGTCAGCTCAAGGACTACCTGTACCTTAAAGATGTAGAACTGAAATGTGCATTGGGAATGGATCAATTTTGCCAAAATATTCACGCAAAATGAGTTAATATTGGCTTTAACTGTGTCTGGAATCTTTATGTTATAGCAAGTATAAATTATAAAATCATTTCAAAATACTTATTTTGAAATATTTTTAAAATTCTTCATGAAAACTTCTGCAATTTCAACTTCTTGTCTCATTTAGAATGAAACTAGATTTCAGTCTCAAAATTTTCTTTGGGAGAAAAATTCTGTTTTCTGACCAGCTCTATCTGGCACTCAAGAAGCAGGTCCTGTAAGGAAAAAAATTGTGAACTCTTGGTGGTCCAATCTAAGCCTTACAGGAATGAAGGTCATGTCAGACAAAAGATATTCCACTTACTAGGCGGAATTACTGAAATTCATGAGCTATGCCAGGTGCAGAATCACCAGGGAGCTGAATAACACCCTTCACTGTATATGTAGTCACATACATAGATCTATTAATGAAAAGGTCACAAAGCAAAACACTGTTAGTCAAGCCCATAAAGTGGATAGCTAGTCTCTGGAGGCTATGCTTCCCCATATATATGAATTGGGGTTGCCAGCCTGTGACAGATTCAGTCCAACTTCTAAATACCTAATGCAAAACCACAGGAAAATATATCTATGCCCCTTGCTCAATATGCTGAAATGTCAAATGATTCACTTCTCAGCATGAAAACAGAAACACAGAAGAAAAATGCATGGTTTCAACCCTTGAAAATGCAACACCTCACTAAGGAGCTAAATAGAAAGTAGTCTGTTAGCCTTTACTGAACTCCACATGTTCCTGTTTTATTCACTGAATTAAATCACACAGTGAGCATCTAATATTTGTCTTTACAAAGGCATTACTAAGTTGATGCAATATGGTACAGTGTGCTTGGCATGTTGCAAGCATGCATGTCAGCATTTATTGATTGAAGTAGGAATGCTACATCATGACTTTAGAAGAGGAAAAGATCTAGGGAAACAAGAGTTATGGGAGCCTTGGTGAACATGTTTTTCCTTATCCAGTTGAAGACCCTGGCAAACTAAGATGAGAAAAAATAATTAACCATAGTAGAATATGATACAAATGCTCATCTATATCCTGTCTGTATATAATTTCAGGCAAACTGAAGATAGGAAAAGACAAAGTATATCCCCTGCCAACATGTATTGTTCATAATGTATATTTTTAGTATATTTCCACTATAGTTTTAAATGTCCCAAGAAAGGCACTTCCATTAGTTCCTTTGTGTGATTTTGCTAGAGTGCAATATCAGAAATTAAGCAAAAAGAAAAAGGTTCTAAAATACACTGAAAATAAGAGATGGAGGAAATTATAGGTCCATATTAATGGAGAAAATGAGAAAATAATGGATGATACAGAAAAGTGTTCAACATCTTGTTTTGCTCCACAAGGTTAATTGTGACTAGACAGTAACACAATTAATATAATTAACACGAGAGATAGAAGCATAAGCTATATTAGTAATGAAAAGGTTAAAGAACATTTAGATAGATAAATTGAAGTCAGCAAGACCTGATGAAATTCCCCCTAGAGTATTTAAGGATAGTTAAAGCAATCTGTGACCCATTACCAATTACCTTCAAGGACTTATGGAGGAGAAAGGTCTAACTTTGATATTGAGTTGAGAGAGGAACTTAGCTGTGACTTAGTCTGAAATTAGGTAAAAGGCAGGGTGCCACCTTATAAACTAACTTGCTCAGAGGCATGACATTTAGTAAACTATAGTATATTTCATCAGATGCTATAAATAGAATTGCAAGGAGCAAGGGTACTAAATAAAAAAGAATAAAGTTATTTAAATACATAGAATAGGGAAAGGGAGAGGAAAGAAGGTGGCATTACTGAGGTGAAGGTGGATTGAAGAGATTGCAAGAGATAAATGAAGCTGTTAACCAACTGAGGGACACAGAGACTATCTATAAAAGCTAGTTTAGGTAATGGGACGATTACCTAGGCACAATCAAGAGTCCCTGTTGAGACCATCCAATCTGTGATGATTTCTTGTTCTGCAGGTTCTTGTTCAATTTTGTTTTTAAAGTTTTGCTTAAGAAGAGGTCCTCTGAGGTCAGTGGTGGAATGTCCAGGGAGGTTGACGTGCTCTGCAATAGGTTTTTCCTTGGCAAGAACCAACTCCATGATAAAGACAACAGAATCTGTCTTCTTGTCACCTACAGCCTCCAGCTTGAACATCTTGGACACATTCTTAATGACCCCCAATTCCTCCTGGAAAATGATGAGCATCTCAAGGCAGCCTTGGAAGACAAGCTTGCCCTGAATTACAGGCAACCCCCCAACCTCAAATGTAATCCCTCCAGCAACAAACTACTTAACCAAGTCTTGCAACAGACCCAGATGCCAGCTGTGCTCCCTTGTCAACCCAGACCACAACATTACTGAATCAAACAACATGGATTATGTTATCTAGGCTTCATTCATCTGGTTCTCTGCCCAATGTTATATATGCTACCACCTGCTTGCAGTGTCCCTATGTTAGACAGACAAGGCAATCCCTACATGAAAGAACAAATGGATCCTGATTTGAAATCCATTCCAGAAAGACATGAAAGCCTGTGGCCAAACACAAGGCTGCTTCTATCAGCTTGAAATTAGAGTATTGTAATGATCTCCTAGTGCTTCACCTTAAGGCCACTAGGATATTTTCACATCATGAGCACACATTACTACTGCAGTACCAGATCTGTATTGCATTCCAGCAAACTTTGAGTGACATTTATGATCCTGGTGTTAAACTACAAATTCTTAAATGGTTTTAGAACCATTCATCTGGGGGATCACCTCTTTCCCTGACCAACACTGCTGCAGCTGAGATGTGCACAGACTACTTTTTTGTGCATGTGAAGTAACTGCTGGCAGGGTGCTCTCTGTCAGGGTTTCATCTTTAGAACTCTGAATGACTAGAGCTGGGATTACTTAACCTTCTGGGCATGCTGCTTAGTTCATTTTTTTTCTCCTTGGTTTTCACATACAGCTAGAGACCGGTAGCTAAAGGGTGTTTAGGTTTTCTCCCCTTGGCTAAGTACAGACAGTCATAAAAGCCTGAGGCTGAATTGATTCAGCCTATGCAGGTTAGTCTAAGTTGCAATGGTTGAAACAATAAGTAACTTAGCTGACAGGAATTTTCTTAAGGAAACTTCTGTCCCTAGCTCTTAGGTGAAGGACATACACATCAACTCAAAGGTCTACCCAAGTCCATCAGATGACCATGGTTAATAGTTTCAAAAACGAGTAAGACGGATGACAGTGATGTGGCTACTGTTATGTAATGGCGTTCACCCTCTGCTTGAATCACCAGGTACCCATTTATGGCTGAGTTGACCTCATCACAAGCAGAGGGAAGCAGAAATACATGTCTGAGGAGCCGTATCATGATGTCTGTCACACAGTCTCTGTTGCCCTGGAGGGAAAAGTTCACAGGGCTCAGTCCCTGGGTACCAATTTGAAGTCTCTTGCTGGGATTAGTGGGTTTGGCTCTCTTCCACTAGGAAAGACTGCCCCTGCCCTTACTTGGCCTCGCCCACCACAGCTTTGATGTAACATAAAAAAGAGGTGATATTCTACTAGCAGAAACAGTTCCCCTCAGGATGGGACAGGATTTCCCACACCACTCACACTTTGTCTAATGCCAGGTCTCTTGTCTGGTCATCCAGCCTTAAAGGGCCAACTTTGGGAGCTCCTCCACCCCTACACTCCCACCTGATACCTCCCAATTTATAATTAGTCCCAGTTAGGTCTGCTCCCAAAGTCATGGCTGAAGGCGCCAGATATGACTTCTGGTATCCCAAGGGTCCATTCCGTATTAATACAAAAAATGGTGAGCAGACAGGCTTCTCCTCACCAGTCCATTGTCCAGCATGCTCTCTCATCAGCTCACCACCACGTCTCACTTCCTAGGGGGTTTTGAGGCTTCTGGCCAGTTCCCAGTGCCAATCACCAGCTACCTCCGCCACACAGCTGGAGCTGATCTCCCCCAGTACAAGGCAAAATGGCTCCTGATCAGCCAGCTCCTGCCTCACCTGAGAGGCATCTAAGGAGCCATGGCCAGGCCCCCAACAGAACAGCCTGCTTGAACCAGTGGACATCTCATGTGCCAGCTTTCAGCTCTACCAATCATCCCTGCTCCGCCAGGGATGATTGGAGACGCCGTCCCAGCTCTTCTGATCCTGTGCCAGAACCAGCCACATGGTAAGTCCTAGGGATTCAGCTGGTCAGGGTGGGGCTGTGAGTGGGGTTTCTTTCTCTCTCTCCCCCCTGATTCTGCCACAATGTTTTAAATGTTCTGCCACAATGAGCTGGCACGTATGTATGTACATGTGTATGTACACATATATAGGTATATGTACACACACATATTTATTCTAATATAATAAAAGCTTAGTACTTCTGTCTGTGTGTCTGTCTGTCTATAACACTGGGGGGGCAACTATGCATGTGCCCTGGAGAGGGCAAGCAGCAATTGGCTGCATGGGCCCCGCCCTTCAGGCAGGGAACTGGAGGTAGAGGGAGTTCTTAGGCTTTAATACTGTATTGATTTGCCCCAGCTCCTGTAAAAGCTGACAGATGCCAGGGGCAGTAGCACCCAGAAAGAGTCTCATCAGGACTGAGCAGCCCAGGCCCACACACCCCCAGCAATTGCACTTCCTGCCTGTCGGCACTGTCAGCACCATGTGGCCTGGGTGCATTGCCAGAGCGGGGAGCACAGAGCCACCAGAGCAGGGGCGGTGTGTGTGCCTGGAGTGGATGTGTCGTGGAGGTGTGTGGGTGTGTGTGGTTCATAGATTATAGATTTGTAGCTGTTAGGGTTGTAAGGGACCTCAGTATGTCATTGAATCCAACCCCCTGCCCTGGGTAGGAAAAAGCACAGTGGTATGGTGTGAGTATGTGTGTTGTGTGTGCAGCCAGGGGCAGAGTGGGTGGGTGGATGTGGTTGTGGAGCCAGGGGTAGAGTGGGTAGGTGGGTGTGCAGCCAAGGGCAGACTGGGAGGATGGATGTGGTTGTGCAGCCAGTGTCTGGGTGGGTAGGTAGGTGTGGTTGTGCAGCCAGGGGCAGAGTGGGAGGTTGGGTGTGGGCGTACAGCCAGGGGTAGAGTGGGTGGGAGGGTGTGTGGAAAGGGGCCAAATGGGTGGGTGATTGTGGGTGCACAGCCAGGGGCAGAGTGTGTGGTTGTGCAGCCAAGGGCAGAGTGGGTGGGAGGGTGTGAGTGCACAGCCTAGGGTAGAGTGGGTGGATGGGCATGGTTGTGGAGCCAGGGGCCTGGGAGCCTGGGTGTGAGTGTGCAGCTAGGGACAGTGTGGATGGGTGGGTGTGGGTGT
>NW_017728918.1:56161898-56199820 GCF_001723895.1 Crocodylus porosus | reverse complement strand
GATCCTGCACTTTATGAGCCTGTGAGGATTTAATGACCTTATCAAGTCTTCCAAATGAATGGCTTGCTCTATTTTTTAGCAGATGGTTGAGACTATTAGTGAGACAGTTTTTGGCATGTATTCTACATACAAGATTAACTTCCCTCTAAGAATAGAAGCCATTAGAAACGCATTTTTTTAAATCACTCTAATATTTACCATCCCTAAAAGTCATGTACTCTTATTAATTTCATTATGATACAAGCTATAATAACTAACACATGATGCTTAACCTCTTATTGAATGATATACTATAAGGTGTTGTTTGTTAAATAGTCAGCTCAGTCTTATTTTGGATTTTGCAGCATTAAAAGAACAGTGACTATTACAGATTATTATAAATATTAGAATTACTGATTATTACCCAATGTCATATTTTAGTTTTGTATTTTTAGTATTTATTTTAAACTATTAAACATAACTTTGGTTCAGATCCATTTTGTTTTTTCCATTTCTTTAAAATCAAGAATAAAATAATAATTCTTGTTATCAGAACTTCTCAGCATTTCCTCAGTCACATCTGGAGTCAAAACCAGATGGGCAGGAAAGCACAGTTCTGTTGTGGATTAAATACAGGTTGAAAGATAGTAAACAAAGAGCAGGGACAGTCCATTTTCAGTAGAAAAGGAAGATTACAAGTAAAAGAGCCTAGAAGATCTGTTCTAGGACTAATGTTGTTAAAAGATCCAGACAAAAAGGTAGAACATTAAGTCAATGAAATGGATGACACAAATCTATGTAAGACTGTCCAGACAAAAAAGACTGTATGGAACTTCACAAGGATCTAACAATGTTGGGAAATGAGCTGTCAGATGAAAGTCACCGCAGCTTTTTGTTAGATAAGCTGATGAAAGTGCAAGGCAGAAGAATAAATCTGAATCACTTCTACACATTAGTAAGTTCTAAACCAATTGTCAAGAAAAAGATCTGGACATTACCATGGATACCATCATGAAAATTCCAAATACAACCACAAGAACAAAGGAAGCTAGATGTTAGGGAGTATTAAAAAGGTGACACAAAGTAATACTAAATATAGGACCAGATCCTCAGGTGATGCAGATAAGTGCAGTTCTGTTAGTCATAGGAGCTTTTCTGATTTATGCCTGTGGGAGTTCTGGCCTATCATTGTGCTATAATATACTCTAAATAAATAGTATGTGGTTTCCTTTTCTATGGCATACTAGCTACTTCATCTAAAAGGGATATAGCAAAAATAGGTAAGGCCCAAATTAGGACAATAATAAATATTTGAGACATGCAAATTCTTCCATTTAATGAGAGATTTAAAGTATTCAGACTATTTAGTTAATGACAAGACAAATAAGAGGGATAGATAAAGTAATAAGTGAATTAGAGAGGCTGAATACTACTGATGATACTCATATTCCAGAAAAAGGGATCAAGGGATTTGCTGCCATGTAACTGAAAGACAAAAATCGAAACTAATAAAAGGAAATCCATTTATTTGCCATGGATGATCAATCTGTGGAACTCATTGCCACAAGATGTTATTAAAACAGATCTTACTTAGATTTCACAAATGTAGACATCTATATAAGCAATAAAAGTAACTACTGTTATATTAGACAGGCTAAAATATACAAGGGATGCACATTCATGCTTCAGAATATAAATCTACCACTGACTGCTTAGAATGAGGAAGTAAACTCCTTTTTAGGAATATTATTGTACAATAATATATTTGTAAATGTACAGGTTTTCATGTAGCATGTAGTTCTGGCAACCATCAGAGACAGAATGGCAGCACGGTCAGTGTGATCTGGTATGATAAGCTTTATGTTCCAATGTACTGTAATTTTTATTTAATCCAGGATGAGAAGAGAATGTATAACCATTTAGGCATTGCATAGTCTCTTAGAAAATTCTTCCTTGAAACAGTCAAGCTGCTAAAACCTGGTGTGAATTTTAAGTTGGGTAACATAGTGAAAATGCATTTCTTCTTGTTAATGGCTTTTCCCTTCAAACCACATTATTATTCAGTTGCCATGGTTTAACTGATTTTGTTAAGTACTGAGGGAGATACAACAATGATTGGGCACTTTAGAAATATATTGATAGATAGATACAGCATAACTGTGAAAAAGCTGACTGTTAACCCTTCTGCAGACAGTAAATACTCCTTTCCTGCACTTGGATTTCAGTCCTCAGCACTTCTTAAATTCAGAACCTTTTTTCTTATATAACAGGTACCACTGTTTTACACAATTATCTGCACTGTCAAGACTTTTTGGTAATGAAGTCGCTTACCCTTTGCTATGTGTATCTGTCTAAGAAAAGGAGTTCAGGCTTCAGACAGAACTATTTCTTCTTTATGTATTAAAACAAAAACACATTTTAAGAGAAAAGCCCAGGATTCTGTTATAATATTTAAGATTCCTAGTGCTTTCTATACCCCTGGGTTTAGCTTCATTATGTATTGTATCAATGCAACACATAACATCCTGTTAGGAGGTGTTTAGTATAAAATTCTACCACACCCACTAGGAAAGTACATACTGTACAGCTTTGTATCCTGTACTAGAAAAAGCCATTTCCAGGGTCAACTGTCCCTTTATTATGCATCTTAATTAAAAGGACTCTGTTCTATAATAATGTGTTAGAAATTCAGAAATATGGAAAAATGCCTGGGTTCTGGTTTGAATATTACCTCTGTACATAAAATTTGGTAAGGTCAACAGTGAAGCTAAGTTCCTTTAATTACTCATGTGTTAGAGTCAAACTCCTAGAACGCAGGCTTTTCTGGGTCAAGTAATAGAAACGGAGATGCCTGGAGATACTGCCTCTTGACAACTTCACTCTGGCAATGGGCCTGAAGGGCACAGGGCCCTTCTGGCCTATCATCATATTTTAATAATGTGTGTATCCTAGCAACAGAAATAAGTGTCTCTGTGCAAGAATCTAGAAGATATCAAACCCCTTCCTGAGGAACTAAGATGGCTAAGCATACATGAAATCAGCTGGTTTAGGTAACCCAAAGTTTCCATCCAGCATTTTGTTGCTACCAATCTTGTAAAATTTATTTAATACCAATGCTCTACTGCTTGGAAAAACTCCTTGGAAGCCTAAGTTGTTTACTTACTGAATTTGCCCATTACAGGGGTGAACTAATGTGATAACAGAATTGATAACAGAATAATTGTTAAAAAATAAAATGAAAGCGCAATCCTGTAAACATTTGCTGCTGCAGGAGACAGCTTGATCCTGCAAAGTAGTGAATATAGGCAGTCCTCAATTTACAACACTCCAGGTTACAACGTTTTGCACTTACAACATTTATAAATTGGCACTCTGTTTCAACTTTGTGACATACATCAGTTTCGACTTTACAACGCTTGATCTGATGTGACATCATGCCAGCAAACAAGTTCACTGCATCGCTCATCTCCCTGGAGAACATCTGTCCAAACTTCCTTGAACACTTTCTTTAAGAAAGCAGACAAGACTCCAGAAAAACCTGCAGCCAAGACTCCTGAGAAGACTCCAGCCAAGAACCCTTCAAAAAGTCCAACCAAGAGCCTTTCAAAAAGTTCAGCAAAGTCACCTCAAAGAAGTCCTTTCAAATCAGTATGATTGCTATTTACAATGTAAATACATTAATGTAGCTATATTACTCATCTATAATTGACTGAGTACAAAATTCTGGGGTATTTTTGGTGAAAATAGGGTATTGGGCCTTGGTTCAGGAACCAATCCCCCGTTTATAACATTGTTTCTTATGAGAAAATTGGTTCTGAGTTACAACGTTTCGCAGTTTTCAGGAACCGATTGTGTCATAAATCTGAGGACTGCCTGAACTCTGTTTCAATCCAGCAAATTTATAACCACATATTTAATGTTAGACCTTTGAATAGTCCCACTGCAACCAGTGCTTAGAATTAAGCACATAGTTAATTGCCTTAATAGATACGAACACTCAGAACCTTGAAGGATCAGGACTGTACAACCAATGACATAAGTTAAGCTATATGAGCATAACAGAGAAGTGTGCAGGGTTGGATTCCTAGAATTTTGATCAGGAGCATGCTTCATGTATGAAGCCACTGAAAGGCAATTTTTTCTTTAAATCTTCATTTTCACATATTTCGAAAAAGTATGTATCGAAGACAGGCGATATATATTCAGACAAGTGTTCACATGTAACCATCATTCTTCTGTCTTTAGCATACACAAACACACTTATGAATTTATCATACATCTTTTTCCCTTTTCTTTCAGTCATCTAGATTTTCTTTTAATAGAAAACCCTGCATGGCTATTATGTAGATGTTCCTTCTTGGTCATTCTATGAAGCCAGTAAGACTTTCTAGGGGTTTGTTTCTTTGTTTTGCTCATTTGTTTTACTGTAAATTTCATGCTATAGGTTGAAACTGAAATATTTGATAAATTAAATAATGCATTTTACATTTTTAATTTGCTGTTTCTAAATTATTGCAGTGTTACCAATCTAATATAGCATAAGTAGCAAAGGGAAGTCATTTAAAATATATGAATATTTACTGGAGAAAGTTGGGCATGCCTACACATTCATTAATTCTCCTTTCATACTGTGCATTAAGTTTAGTACCTCTGGGAGCTTATACAAGTGCAGGGTGGCTGCTCCAACATGCCAACATTACAGCATGTCAGATAAATTGAGTCTGCTGGAGCATGGTAATTACAGTGCTCCAACAGACTCCAGCATGATGTGTATCAGCATCCCCATGCTGAAAAATGGTGGCAGGAGCGCTTTGACTTTAGTTAAAGTGCACCCACCTCCATTTTTCAGTGGGGTGACACTGATACATGTGGCGCTTTGGGCACTTTAATTAAACCAGCTTTCAGAGCCCCCTCTCCCCCCCACTACCAGAGCACATGTATAAATGCCTTCTGGGCACGTCTACGCATGCATTAACATGCATTAGTTAATCTGCTTTAAATCTAGTACCTCCATTGTGAGGTACTAGAAAAATGAGAATTACCCTGTTTTAATGCACATTAAATAAATGGCACAGATTTTAAGTGACAGTTAATGTGCATTAGTCTACTTTAATGTGCATTAACTACATAGCATGAGGCATTTATACACATACTTTTTGTTCCATGACACACCAGAGATCTGCCACTTTGGAGTAGACTCAATTAATCTGCACACAAGCTGAGGCAAACTGTGATGCACTGTCTGCAGTTGTATCAGTGGCAAAATGTGCGCCAGCGCACAGAAAATGGCAGTGGTGTGCTTTTGAACTAAAGCACCTCCAATGTGTTTTAGTTCAAAAGGACACTGCCACCATTTTCTCAGCACTGACATGAATTTGGCACTTATACAACTGCAAGTGCACCGTGTCAGGTGCTTTTCAAAGGGCCCAGCTCTGGAGCACTTGCATGTGTAAAAATGCCCATGGTTTGTTAGTGATACTTTAATGTGCATGAAAATAGGCTGATGCACATTAAAGCACATGTGCAGACGTGCCTTCTAATATGAGGTACTAGATAAAGTTACAGCAGCTGTGCTAATGCACAGTAGCAAAGGCACATTTGGGGTGAATATCAAGAATAGCAGCCTAAGAGCAAACTGCATTCAACTACTCACTGGGTGTGAGGTGGAAACACTGTAATGAGGGACTAGGGATAGATCCACAAAACAATTCAGCATCACTATAATGACTCACAGTCTTAAATACCAGGCCGCGGAATGGGGTTATGTATATTGCATCCTTTTGTCTGCTTGAGATGGAAGATATTGCAGCCTATGACATAGATGGTTTGCAGTATCTCATGGGACTGAATAGTCCAATCTAAGATTTGCATGATCTGTGGCAGTGGTTGCAAATATATGTCATGGTTGTGTG
Organism: Crocodylus porosus; assembly: GCF_001723895.1. NCBI lineage: Eukaryota > Metazoa > Chordata > Crocodylia > Crocodylidae > Crocodylus > Crocodylus porosus. Next base: position 56,193,929 of record NW_017728918.1, on the reverse strand, counting down.
GTTCAGGAGCTGCTTGCTTCCTACAGACTTTTCTCTTCAAGCTGTTGGAGTCAATCCCTGCCATGGACTTTAATGCCCTGGTGGAAATAATGACTCCACTTGTTCTGATTGCTTGCCAAGGTTTCCCATTATCCAGAATTAATTGCAAATGTCTTCATATCTCAATTGCATGTGTCTTTATAGTGAAGCTTGGGGTGTCTTATTGTTCTTGTTCCTTCCAATAGTTCCCTGCATTGCATGTCCTTGGATATACATCCATCTTCCAATCTGCTCAGTCATTTCTGTCTGAGTAGGACTGTCACACTTGGGAAATTTGCCCTTTGAAGAACCTCTGGATCGGTAATTTTATCTTGTCATTTGATGTTGAGTATGTGGCATAAACAGTGCAGGTGGAAGCTGTTTAACCTTTTCTCTTAATGTGCATAATTGTCCATGTTCCCTCACCATAAATGAAAGTGCTAAGTATGCAAGCTTTGCACACTAGCATTTTGGTCTTGATGGCAAGATTTGACTTGTTCCATGCTCTTTTAGCTAGTCTGATGAAGGTAGTGGCAACCTTTCCAAAGCAAACATTAAGTTTTTGTTCCAGTGAGAGGTTGGTAGTCACTGTAGAACCTAGGCAGCTGAACTTCTGGACTACTTCTAGCAGTTCTCATTAAGGGTGATTGATGGATCTTGTGGAATGCCCTGGGCCTGTACGAGGGAGCTAGTATTTGCTTTGGATTGAGATTTGGCTGATTCAGGAGACAGTGATTTGATTCAGTGATTCAAATCGCTGTCCTGAATCAATTCAGCCAAATCTAATTGGGAGATTCGGCCCCAGCCTCCCGGTTCCTTAAAAAAAAAAAGCCCAGTATTTACCAGCTGCTGCCAGGTGAGGGGGGCAAACCCTGCTGCCCCCACTGCCCCCCACTGTGTGGGGACTCTGTCATGAGCCTCTATTCCGCGCCCGCTCTCCTGGCCCTGGCATCCTGACTCTTTAAAAAAAAGAAAAGAAAAAAAGTCCATACTCACTGGCTGCTGCCAGGCATGGAGGGAAATCCCAGCTGCCCCACGCTGTGTCAAGGGCTCTGCCACAAGCCACCAGAAGCCCCAATGGCCACTGCAGGATCTGGTGAGTGCAGGGCTTTTTTTTTTAAAGAACTGGGAGCTGGGGCTGGGCAGGGCAGCTATTGACAGGGCTGGGAAAGCAGGTGAGGATTGGATGGCACTCAGGGGGACTGGAGGAGCAGGCAGGAGATGGGACCTGGCAGGGGTCTCCCCATGGTCCCATCTCCCCTCCTCCAGCCCCCGCCCCCTACTTACCAGCATGGAGTCCAAGTACAGCTCCCTGTGGCGGTGAGTGGGGACTGTCTGAATGTCTGAAGCTCTCCAAATCTTTTCTGAATTGATACGGAAAGCTTCAAATTGACTCAGACCTTTTCACTGGTCTCCTGATTTGATTCAGATTCAGAGATTTGGCTACTGAATTGGGCCAAATCTTCTCCAAATCAAATCAGCAACCAAAACTTCACACAGCCCTAGAGTCTCTGTCCTAGTACAACTGTTCTCTTTATGTTGATAATGAAAGCAAATGCCTGACAAGCTCTAGAAAGGTGATTCTTGTGTTCTTGTAATAGGTCTTTATCATGGATATAAGGGCAGAATCATCAGTGAATAGAAGCTCCCTGATAAGTACTTTTCTAACTTTAGTCTTTGCCTTGAGTTGTGACAGGTTGAAGAGTTTCCCATCCAATCTGGTGTGAAGGTACACTCTACCATCCATATCTTTAAATGCACAGTTCAGGAGTACTGAGAGGATTCCAAAGAGTGTAGGGGCAAGGACACATCCTTGCTTCACTCCACTTTTCATCTCGAAGCTGTCTGAAGTGGACTCATCAAACTAAACAGCTACTTTCGTGCTGTCATGGAAGGAATGTATAAGATTTAACAGGATTGGTGGGCATCCTATATTTTCTAGGACTGCAAATAGACCTGCCCTGCTGATAGTGTCAGATGTTTTGGTAGATGCACAAAAGCAATGTATAATGGTCAGTTTTGCTTTCTGTACTTTTCTTGAAATTGACACAGGGAAAATATCACGTCTATGGTTGATCTTCTGACCCTGAATCCACACTGAGATTCAGGGTAGACACGGCTCACCAGCTGTTGTAGGTGGACCAAAATTAACCTTGTGAAAGTTTTTCCTGCTATACTTCATAGCGAGATACCTCTCTAGCTGTAACAGTCATCCTTATCTTCTTTATTATTCTACAACATGACAATGTTTTTGTCATGCATGTCCTGTTACTACAGGCTTTCCAGTATTTGAGTAGCAGCTGATGAAAATATGGTAGTAGGCTTTCTTTCCTGCACTTGAGATTTTCTGCTGGGGGTGCCATCTTTTCCAGGAGACTTGCCACTTGATAATTAATCAATGGCCTCTTCTACAGTAGGCTCCACATCTAATTCTGGCATGATCTATAGAGTTGGTATTTGGTCCAGTGATTCACTGGTAACGTTTCTTTCTTGTGAGTTTAGCTCTGAGTAATGTTCAACCCAATAAGACATCTGCTTGCTTCTATCTGTAATGACTTCAACATTGTGTGATTTGAGAGGGTCAACTTTGTTGAGAGTTGAGAGTAGGGTCTAGAGGTTTCTTCAGACTATTGTACATGACTTTTAGGTTTCCTGTGTCTGTATCTCTCCACAGAGTTTACTCCAGTACTGATTTGCACAGCATCTGGTTGCTTTCTGTACCTCATTTTTGCATGTCGAAGTCTTGCTTTGGTGCTCACTATTGGCATCTTGTTACATTCCAGATAAGCTGTTCTTGATGTTAATGAGCAGTAATAGTTCTTCTGCATTTTCTTTGAACCAGTCCTTATTGGATGGTCTCTTTTCCACAAATGTAGCTTTAACTGTCTCACAGATTGCAGTTCTTAAAACTTCCCGAATTTCCTCTGCCTTCTCTGGTAGTGACATCCCAAACGTTCTAAGTTCAAAAATGTTCACAAACTCTTGGCACTTCCTTTGGTTCTTGGTGTTCAAAATATTGATTTTGGGTTTGCTCCTAAGTTTAGCTCTGTGTAGTTTCTAGGTTGTAATCTTCACTTTGCTAATGACCAGGGAGCTGTTGGTGTCACAATCAGCACTGTAGAATGTGCAGGTCTTCTGCACTGAAGGTAGGTCTTTTCTCCTAACAATAACAAGGTCTAGTTGGTGACAGTGGCCTGATTGTGGATGTTTCCATGACACTGTCACCAACACACAGCTGGTTTTGGACTCAGAATTCAAGAAGTCATTGGCCATTTTCATTCATTTTGCTGATGCCAAAATGTTGTAGGCAATCTAGCCATGAGTTGTTGTCTGCACTGGCTCTTGCATTGAGGTCTCTAAGGAGGAATAGTTACTCAGTTGATGGTATGCTTTTGACAACTTGGTGCAGAGAGTTGTAAAATTCATCCTTCTCCTCAGGGCTGTAGTTGAATGTCCGTGCATAAGTGCTGATAATGTTCACAGAACCAATAGTCATCCAAAGTCTAAGTGAGATGATGTACTCTGACTTGCCACTGGGTGTTTCTATAAGTTTTACCCACTAGTTACTTACAGCAAAACTGATGCCGTGCAGACCACTTTCTTCAGCGCTTTTACTTTGCCAAAAGAAAGTATAATTGGCCTCTTGTATGGAACCAGCATCTTCAAGTCTTGTTTCCTGGAGTGCTGCAATATTAAAGTTGAGTTTGTACAGCTCACAGTCAATCAAGACTGATTTTTGTATGCTGCTCATGTACTGTAGGTCATTGTCATCTGTCAAGTCAAGACGCATGGTCCTGACATTCCAGCTTTCAAGACAAAAAGGTTTTGTTTTTTTACCAGGTGTGAGGTTTCCATCTGCTTTTTGGCTTTTGGCCTAGCCCCATACACCCAATGAGGCATACAGACTGTGGCGGGTCAGCACCTAACTGTCCAGATGCTGCCTGGCATTATGGCAGGTGGTAACTGGCCAGTGGAACACAATGATTCCTCCTGCTGCTGAAGGTGACCCATGACACCCTCCTCTATGCCAATCGAGTGAGAGCTTATGACCCAGAACTGCCACGTTCCATGTTGTATCCATGCTGCCAGCAAGAATGGAGTATCCTTTCCACATGGTGTGGCTGCAATAGCCTGAGCAGTTGATACAGGGATACTGCTTTGCCCCTGTATCAGTGTTCCCCTCTCAGCTTCACTGGTTTGGTCCAAAGCAAGGATGGAAGTTGATATGTTTGGAACCAGCTATACTGCAGAAGTTGCTAGTGCAGAGTTCTTTCATCTGCCTGACTTTCAGGACTCCACTCCTAGATTGGTTGCCAGCCAGGGCTGAAGAGCCCAATTTGCCCCACGTGGATACTGTTGGCAAAATTACTGAATGATTATTCTCATTCACCTTTTGATGGCATTTCCTCCATCAAGGGTTGCACTACCCTTCTCAGGTGCTCATCATCCCAAAGCTGCTGGCACTTCCTGAGGTTTCCAGGTTAATTAGCCACCACCCAGCACTCAGCTTTGACCAGTACAGGTTGTACCACTTATGGGCATAGCAGTAGCAATTTTTAATCCTTACCTGACCAAATGAAATGAGATGTTCCCTATATAATGCATAGGTGAATAACATGCCTAAGAATGAGAAAGGCAACCAAATCGAAGCAGGAAAATGCCTAAGTCAATACCTTTGCATGTCTGTAAATGAGCATGGAAGCTGCTCTGATGCACTGCAATTACTCAATTAATTGATTCTGTTAAAGAATGGGTATTATCATGCTCCAGCAGCCTCCTGTGTCTCCTGTAGTAGGGACACCATTTTGAAGCACAGGATTGCTGATACACGAGACTCTGCAGCACTTTATTCTAGTAGCCGCTCTAATCAAAGCGCTGCCTCCCCCACTCCTGGAGCATGTGTAATAGTGCCCTTTTAGTCTGACTCTTAGAGCATTCATATAAGAAACTAGACGTGTAGATTCAAATTCCCTCAGGCAGAGAATGGAATTAAACCCAGTTTTCTCTGGGTTCAACTGCGTTCTCTGGGGAGACTGTTCAAAGGACAAAAGAAAGGGCTTTTCTTTTTTACTTCTTCCTCCTCCATTACGTGCAGGGCTCAATATGGCATGTGCACTCCAAGAATATTAAGCAAATCTGTTCCTGTGAGAAATATGCAGAGGAATGACTAGCTTGTGGATTCCACTGGGGCTTAAGCATGAAGTAGGTGCTGAGCTACTCAACACTGAGGCACTTCTGAGCATACCTAGAAGCAGATCTTTAGATACCTAGAGATTTTACTGAAGAAAACTTAGATACTTCTGGCCATCAGGAGCTCCCAGGGGTAATTCGCAGCTGACCAGGGTATATCATGTTCTAAATTGTAGAGTTGGATGCCAACAGCCTCTGAGACCTTTGACTGCATCAGACTCTAGGGGTACATTGTCACATGTCATCACAGGCCTTGAACATCAAAGGCCTTGAACAGCCACAGCCACATCACTACACAAGGAGGACCAGGGATAGATTGTGCTTCATTATTCTCTCCTGGTTCTGCTCCTAAGCTGCTGAGCATGCATATTTCATGCTAGCCATCAGGAGCTCCCAGGCTGCTGAAGTTCAGTAATTTAATGTCTTACAGAAACCATGGGTCCCCTCTTCGGGCCAATGTGGAATGTGTGCCAGGGCTATAGCTCTCTCAGCCAGCTTTCCTCCTCTGCATAGGAAGCAAAAGCTACCACTCCCCATGTTCCTCATATAATAGCATGCAGGAATTTCAGTTGTTTACTGCCTCAAACAAAGCGTTATGGGAGACAATTTCATGAAAGTCACCACGTGCATGAATAACAGAAGCACAAAATCAGTCCTTAGTAAAATACAGTACAGTTGAGAATAGCCTGTATGAATGTGGAGAGACACTGGGTGATCAAAGGTAATTCAGCAAGGGACCCTAAGAGAGCTACAGACAGTAAGTTAGGGAAGTTAGAGCAACAGAGAGTTTGCTTCTCTGCTATCTTTTTCTTAGCATGTTTATTTTCTTTCATCAGCAGTATATATCAAAACAAGAAGGACACTGTTTCAGTGTTCCTTTGTCAAGAAATATATATAGCCTTTTCTTTCTAATTCAAAGATATCCCCAAAAATTTTTTCTCCTAGCAAGATGGTTGCATTTAATTGAATAGAAATTTGTATTTTTGAATGATCTGCTTGCTTTTCAGTTGTACCCTGGGGAAGATTCCCATCACTGTTTACTTTCTGGTTGATTGGAGCAATCACAATAACCTTGTCATTGCCTGCATGTCAACTTCCTACCAAATGCAGAATTTGCTGTATTTTATTAAAATACCTTGATGACTTTCAAACTTAGACCATTATTGCATCAATATATCCATATTTTTATTTCAGGGATTGATTTTGGTGCTTTGAAAGGATAACCAAATGGTTGACAGAAGTTGGCTCCCTGACACTGCAGCACTGAACACTTTTGGTTTAGTCTGCACGGGTAAGTTTGTATCTTTTAAACTTCATTGTTATTCTGACCTGGGGTAAATTTCTCATTCCCATCTGGTAATATAAATTTTCACTTTCATATTCTCCTTTACATGTGAGAACTCCCATTAATATAAATAAGAAGAGCAGAAAATTGGAGTCAAAGCCACCATACAGATTTGAGAGGATGACTGTACCCTGACATGTAAAATGACATGCAGAATTCATGTTCACTAATGGGTCTCCATGAGGTGTGCTCTGTTTTCAAGTAAAAAATTGTTTATTCCTTTTGTTAGTCCTATGGACTTAGCCTGGGCTCTATGGGCACTGACAGAAGTGACATTTGTTGTTCAATTGGCCCCCTGAAAGTGCTCTACAGCCATGCCCTGACAGAAGTACACAGCTGCAGAGCACTTTAAAAGTATCTGATCATACAACAAATTAATCCTCGTGTAATGAGGGTTCAGATGAAGGTGCTCCAAAGTGGAGTGCCTTTGTTAACTTCTGTCTGTCCTTGTGTGATCAAAGCTGGGGTGATGCAGTCCAGCCCTGTCCCCAGTGCTGTCTTCAGAAAAGGAGAGGGAAAGGGAAGGTGAGGGAGTTGCAGGCTAGGGTTTGCCCTGTCTGAGCTCGAGGGGGAGCAGGTGGATTCGAGCCCCCCACCTTAGGGGCACTTCAATCCACCTGCCCCCACCTCCAGCTCAGGCTGGGCAAATCCCAGCCTGCAACTCCTTCCCCATCTCTTCTCCCCCTTCCCATCCTATCTCTTCTCCCCCTTCCCATCCTGCAGACAGCACTGGAACTGGGGGAATAAAAGGGAAAGGGGGACAGTGCTAGGGGAGAGAGTCTACAGACAGGCAGCTCCTCCTGGATCAGCTCCAAAGTGAAGCTCAATCCCTCCCGCCCCCAAGCCAGCAGCAAACATCTGTTGGGCTGGGCAAGGGTGCTCTAACTCATGGAGCTTTCTATGAAACACCATGAGTTAGAGGAGGGAACTGCACATCTGTCAGCACCCTATGGGTAAAGCACTGTTCTTTCTTTACATATTACCACCAGTGGCAGATATTCAGCAAGCACAGCAGCCCTCACTGTCAACACTTTGCTTCCAAAGCTTTGCACAGGTATAAATTGTTAGAATTAAATAAACAGGTGTTTTAGTGGTGTTCCAAAAAGGACAGAATTGATCTCACTTTCTCTCTCTTGTGAAATAATGATTCTTCAGAGGTGATCAGTAAAAATGTGTTTTTGTCATAACAGTTAGAACTGATGACTCTTATCCTTCATAGTAACCAGACCTGTTGAGTGTACAGGTAATGTAAGAGAGCTGGTGACTGACGAGTATAACTTATATTCCCAGCTCCATTTTCGTATTTGCTCTGTTACAGATTATGGTCCTGATCTCACAGGTGACTATAGACACATCAGTAGGAAACCCTATTGATTTCAACCAAGTACCGCTCAAGCATAGGAGTTCACAAGCAAAACTGGGTCCTTACTCAGATACAGAAAAAGAAAAACATCCAACTGTTTTCCAAATCTACAGAGCAATGTAAAGGGATCTTTCTGCTGGAGACTTCTGGTGAAATTCTTTAGTGAGATTCATAGTGAAAAGGAGCTTTTAGTATAATATATGTATCTTTATTATTATTTATTTTGCTATACAATACCTTAAGTTGCATAATATATTCACTTAGAAAAACATGGTCTTTACTACATTCTGAGTAGTTTCCCTTAAAAAAAATCATTTCCCAGGAGTCATAAAAGCTCTGTATCACTCATAAATCACCAAGACATTTCTGTTACAAAGTAATTTATAATCCAGAGCTTTAAAAACCTTCTCCTAGACCTACCTTTCATCATATATTGCACAGTGGTAGACAGTGTTGTTATGTGGCAGGGGATCATATTTAACATATTTCCATATATACCCATTGCCTTCAATGGACCTTCTCACTCACCTGCCAATGCTTTTCAATGAAATACAATCTATCATTTCTTTAAACCTCTTCTCATCCAATTTTAAACTATATCCCAATCACTTTCAAAAAGCATGACTTTTGCAACTTCTGTTCCAGCATTTTCCATATTATCTTGGTATTTCCAACATGAAATGGTGGAAGAGATTAAATAAGAGACTGCTATTTGGAAAATTATGTGAAATATGCTAGTAGCAAAGGTCTATTTTTTAGTAGTCAGTAATCTAATAGAAAAACTATCTGCCATTGCTACTGGTACTACCCTGCAGTCTGAGCAAAGAGCATCAGAAAAGTGAGAAGGAAAAAACAAAGACATGCTCCTGCAATTTATCTTAGGTATTGCAAAATTTTATGCCTTTCTTAAAGTCCCAACTTCTGGTGTTATGCTATAACATAAAAAAATCAAACTTTTAACAATTTGTAGCAGTTCTAAAGAAAATCTTGAAAACATGAACTGAAAATATGAACCTAAAAGCTCAGAACCCTCCCAGGAAACACTCCAAATCTATTTTAAATATCTTGCTTTTAAAACAGTCTTGTGTTTTCAGGTTTGCCTTATAATATTTGAGCACCCAGAATCAGTAATCTGGCAATAGGAAATCCTAATTCAGAATATCTTACTTTAAAGACAGTTTCTCTGTAATATGACAGAGAAGTTTAGAAATGTCATATCATCACTGACTGTACTGTATCTGTTTTAAGAGAAGGAACTGGGCTTATTTAGTCTGGAGAAGAGAAGACTGAAGTGGGATTTAGTAGCAGCCTTCACCTACATGAAGGGGGGTTCCAAAGAGGATGGAGCTAGATTGTTCTCCATTATAGCAGATGACAGAACAAGGAGCAAGGGTCTCAAGTTGCAGCAAGGAGAGTTTAGGTTAGATATTACAAAAAACTTTCTCAGAAGGAGGTTACTAAAGCACTGGAACAGGCTACCCAGAGAACTTGTAGAATCTCTACCTTTGGAGGTTTTTAAGACCCGGCCAGAAAAAGCTTTGGCTGGGATGATCTAGTTGGGTTCAGTCCTGCTTTGAGCAGAGGGTTGGACTAGATGATCTCCTTAGGTCCCTGCCAACCCTTATTGTCTATGATTCTATGAAACTCACTGTTGCCTTCACAAAGCCAAACTAACTATCTGAAAAAGGAGCATTGTCCTTCTGTTTCTCATCCTCTGGTAGTTTGGGGCTACAGTCTTATTCAAAAGCACTATGGAGCCCATCTCTGTGTGACAGAAAGGAGGCAAAAATAATTTTCTGAATAGTGTGTTTGCTCATGTCCCCTTCTGCCCCATAGTCTTAAGCTATCAAATGACATTGCGGGTTCCTATACACATGGTTGAGGGTGGAAGGAGGTTGTTTTAATTAGAGCGGTTCCTGGAATGCCACTCTAATTAAAAGGCAGCAGTGTCATGTGTATTAAACCCCTGCACATTTAAATATGGCTGTGGCATGCTTTAAGTAAAGATCATTCAATGAGCTTTAGTTAAAATGTCCCAGTGGCCATTTTTAAACCCACAGGGGCTTATACACATAGCACTACAGTGATGCTAGAGCATTCTAATTAGAACATGCAGCAGACACAATTAATATAATAACAATGTGTCAGAGCACTTGTATAGGCACCCTACATGTTTCCCAAGATAAAGCCTTTTGTCTTAGGACTATACAGATGCACATGTCCACTGTCTTGCTTCAAGTCCATATGAAGTGTACCAGAAAAAAGTATTACAACTTCTTCCCAGGACACCCTGTTTTACATCTGAATGGTGTTGGGGTTCGTTTCAGAAACAAGCCTGCTGAGGTTATGTGCTCTTGCTGGCTAACTCCTAGTGAAGGCATAGAAACGCAGACTGAACCACTCCTGTTTTGATCCAAATAAAACCTTGAGACAATCAGTCAAAGATGATGTTTATTTGTACCCAGGTAACAAAAGGAATGCCAACTTGATACAAGACAGGGCTTTTCTTCTGGGCCTACCAATCTAGGACCTTTTCTGAGACAAATTCAACTTAACTTGCTGATACTTAATGGAACGTAAAGCATGAATTTCATCCTTTACAAATAAGAATAAAGCAACGGCATTGTAAAGAATTGCATCACAGAAGTTTGTATTAGTAGGAGCAGACATTAGGGGAAGAAACATCATATTTCAGCCCACTCCACTAATGGCCAAAAACATTTTAAATGGTACTGTTGCTATTGTCCAATAACACCACAGATTTTTTACCTAAGAGGATGCCAAAACCAGTGCAAATTCTGATTAAGGTTCCCCCCTCCCGGTAGCAAATAAAGCTGTATTATCCCAATCATATCAGTATTAAGTAAGCTGCCCTTAACTGCAATATTCTGCTGCCCCCCAGGGGAAGGAAGTAATGTGCAGTATTGGACCCAAAATGACCTCTGTCACTTAACTACAGACTCTGTAGTTGAACTTGTACTTGTAAAGCTCTTTTGCTGAGTCTGTTGCTGAACACTGCTCTGGGAACTGGTGCTTTAAAATGCACTATAAAAAGAGCTGGAAACTGAAAAGAATAGTAGGTGCTGCTAAATCTTTTATTGTTATTTCTTCCAATGAAATACTGTATTATCATAACTAATCTGGTGGTACTGGCAATGCACAGAGAGGAAAGATAATACATATGTATGGGAAATTTACATGTTTGCAGAAACAGCAATACTAATGCCAATAGTCATAAGGATAACTTACCATTGTCAAATGGCTTCCATTATTTAACAGTAATATATGTGCATAAATAAGAAAGTACAGTGAGTATTAGCTGAGATCTTTTTTTCTGAACAATATTTGGTAATTGTTCAGAAAAATTGTTCATGAAAATACATGAGGTTAATCTGCCCTACAATTGTCTATGCATTCATATTGAATCATAATATTTGAAATAATAGATATACCCTGCTTACAATCACTCTTAATAAGTGGTCTCTGAAGGTTACAACAGATAACATGGAACCTAGAGATGGGACAAACCTGTTATTACACCCTTCCCCAACAGAAGAAAAGTTCTCTTTTATGCTATATTGAAAATTATTTTCTCCAGTTTAGCTTTTAATGATTTGAAAAAACAGTTTAGGTAAATATGAGTGGCAGTTCACGGTGAAGGCATTCATTATGAAAACATTTTTGTTTGTGTGCGTATGTTTGTACAGTATAAGCAGTTTTCTTACAGAATATGGAGTGCTTCACATTATTTCAACAGTGTGAGTTAGTGTAGCCAAGTGGAGTTGTTTTCCCTAGATGGTTATTTGTTGCCTTTCCTAAAATGATTTGGTGGTTTATAATGGAAAGATAGCCACATCATAAAAAAGCAAACCAAATCAAACCAGACAAAAAGCCCTTTAGAGGATATGTCACAGTACTGACAATATCACTAATGAGGCCAATTATTAGAATGAGCAGAGAGAATGAGATTCATACTTTTTGACTCTTAAAAGTAGTCCTTCCAAGTTAAGATTTGAAACAAGTGTTTGCATTTGTTGAAAAAGTCTGTTCTGTCTGGTCTTTATAAGGGATCAACTAAGCACACAGCTAGGAATTACATGTATTAATCTTTCCCACAAAGGAATAAACACATTAACTAACAATATTAGACAGGTCCCCAGTTTCAGCAGTGGATTTCTCACCAAAAAAACAAAACCAAGGTATACAAAGAAACATCAGCAACCGAAAAGTATTCTAAGAAAACCAGTGTTAACAAGATTTTTTAATGTGAAGGTGGAATGAGTGGTCCTTTATTTCATACTATATATATATATGGTCTGTATCTTTAGTGTGTGTGTGTGTGTGTGTGTGTGTGTGTGTGTGTGACAAACACATACACACGATCCATGATATTACATTAAAAGCATGTGAAGGTTTTTAAGTTGTTCACTCAAGGTTACAACAAAGGTGCTTTGGTACCACTGCATCCTCCACCCAGATTCAACCCATGTTTCTGGGCTCCATCCAGACAGAGCCCCTGGCTCTTGGCTGTGGGGGCTACCTGACACAACTGCAGGCATCTGGGATCAGGAGCAACAACACCTCGCCTTGAGAAGTATGCTCTGCATTGGAGTCTCTGGAGTGCCCCATTTTACAACAGGAAGAGCAATTACAAGGAAGCCCTGCTCAGGTCTGGCAGGCCCGGGAAGGAGCATGTATTCTGTAGGTATGGCATACACACAGTCCAGTCAGCAGATAAGAGCATTGTTGGGATGGGGCACACTCAGTTCAGACAGAATCATCAAAGGATTTAGCTGCTGAACTCTTCTGAATCTTTACTAAGCAATCTTTACTGAACTGAGATTTTTCAGAAGCTTGATACCTTGGTGAAATCTGAGAAAATTTTCATAGTGAAAACAAAAGGTACATCCTTGACACTGGGGTGGACTTTAGGCCGTATTTCAGGTCCTTGCTCCAAAGTAGGTAGGTGCTATAGTTTATCATAGAAGTACAGTAGTTGGAAGAGCTATTATTTGTGCGTATTGATAAGATCAAACCAATGTATTTTGTGCTAATATATGCCTTGGATGCATCTGAAGCATGGTAGGTGAAACTTGCAGGAAAACATCCTCTTGGGGCAGGAAAATTTCTGTCTAACCTCTCAAGATTCATCGGGAGGCAGCTGAGCAGAGCCGAGGAGGGTCAGGTTCCCCCACCCGTAGCCCCTACTTAACTCAGCCCCCCAGGGAGCTATGCAAACATAGAGTGCAAACAGGAGCACTCTGGGCACTGGTGCGTGAGTTAGTGCAGGAGTTTGGGGAAAGAGGGAAGCACTTACAGGCCCCCTTCTCCAGCGGGACAGGGCAGGGTTGGATAGCCGGTCCCTGCAAGCAGTGCAGCGTGATCTCGTGAGCCATGTGATCTCACAAGACTCACCGAGAGCTTTGAGATTTCAAACTTTTAAAGCTCTCAACTGAAGAAAAACTTCAGTTTGGGACCAGCTCTTGGCAGAGATGAACAGGTACAAGCCCGTCATGCCCACGAGAGCAGAAGACCCCCAGCAGACCCCTACACTGGACCCTGACCCTGACCCCAGTGTGGAACCAGGAGCTAAGTGGGGCCAATGGTGGGAGGGCACTAGTTAGGAGCAGGAGGCAACAGAGCAAAGACAAGGGGGGACATGCCCCCCCCATCCCCACTTAGCTCAGCTTCTCTGGGAGCTGAGCAACATGAGCCACATGAACAGAATGCACAAACAGGCACAGTCTGGGCCCCGACGGGCGAGTTAGCATGGGAGTTAGTGCAGGAGGGTGAGCAGGAGGGGCACAAGTCCCTAGGTGGCGAGCCAGAAGAGAAGGGTCAGCACAGCAGTAGCCTGGACTGCTACCTGCGCAATGGTGGGGATGCACCACACCCCAAAAGTCCCCTCTGCAGCCAGACCCCTTGCCTCCTTTGGTACCACTTCATCCTCCACCCAGATACAACCCATGTTTCTGGGCTCCATCCAGACAGAGCCCCTGGCTCTTGGCTGTGGGGGCTACCTGACACAACTGCAGGCATCTGGGATCAGGAGCAACAACACCTCACCTTGAGAAGTATGCTCTGCATTGGAGTCTCTGGAGTGCCAGATAGGGGAGCTCCAGGCTGTGGTGCAGAGGACCATGTGGCACTGGCCCACACCTGTAGAGAGTGAACTAGAAAAGGCAAGGCTGAAAATGAACTTAACTGGCTAAGGGAATCAAGGACAGCAAAAAGTCCTTCTTCAGCTATGTGGGAAGCCAGAAAAAGAAACAAGGAAAACATTGGACCCTTGCTAAACCAAATAGGAGAGCTGACAACCAACACCCAGGAAAAAACTAATCTCCTTAACAATTACTTTGTATCCGTTTTCCGGCAAACCCAACAGCATCACTCTGCCTGACAGGATGCAGGATTACTTGGGTAAAGATAATAATACACCTATAATTGGCAAAGATCTTGTGAAGGAACCACTTGAGAGGTGGGGCATCCACAAATCAGTTGGTCCGGATTAACTGCACCCAAGAGAGCTGAAAGAGCTGGCCAACATCATAGCATCACCAATGGCAAGGATATTTGAGAACTCATGGCACTTGAGAGAGGTTCCTTAAGATTGGAAGAGGGCCAATGTGATGCCTATCTTCAAAATATGGAAGAAGCAAGATCCAGAGAACTACAGGCCAATCAGTTTCACCTCAATTCCTGGAAAAATCTTGAAAAAAATCATCAAAGAAGCCATTAACAACAGGGTAGTATAAGGCAACATTCTGAAATATAGCCAACATGGCTTCTTTGAGGGTAGGTCTTGCCTGACCAACCTCATTTCCTTCTTTGACCAGGTGATACATCACCTGGACAAAGGAGAAGAGATTGACATCATATATTTGAACTTCAAAAAAGCCTTTGACCTGGTCTCCCATGATGTCCTTATAGTAAAGTTGGGAAACTGTGGTCTTGACAACCTTATGGCCTGATGGTTGGGCAATTGGCACCCAGAGAGTGATAGTCAATGGAACCATATCAACATGGTACATGGTGACCAGTAGCATCCCCCAGGGCTCTGTACTCAGACCAGTACTCTTTAATATATTTATAAATTATCTGGATTCAGGTATCAGAAGCAGACTGGCTAAGTTCGCTGATGACACCAAAGTATGAGGAAGTGTGGTCATATTAGAGGATAGGCTGGCAATTCAGGCCAACCTGGACAGGCTTGCTAGATGGGCAGATCAAAACCTGAGGGCATGCAACATGGAGAAATGCAAGGTGCTCCACCTTGGGAGGAAAAACCCCACATCATACCTTTAGGCTTGGCAGTGCTACCCTCACTAGCACCATGACTGAAAGAGACTTGGGGGTCATGAACAACTACAAGATGAACATGAGCCACCAATGCAATGCTGCCACTGGTAAAGGAAACAAAACTCTGGCTTGCATCTACTGATGCATCTCAAGCAAGACCCAGAAAGTCATCCTCCCATTTTACTTGGCCTTGGTGAGGCCACAGCTGAAGTACTGCATCCAAGTCTGGGCTCCACACTTTAGAAAGGATGTGGAGAAGCTTGAGAGAGTCCAGAAGAAAGCCACACGCATAATCAGAGGGCCTTATGAGGAGAAGTTGAGAGGAATTGAACTCTTCAGCCTGGCATCAGGAACAGGGAGAATGTCTGTTCACCAGGGCACCCCAAGGGAAGGCAGGGTCTAACAATCACAAACTCCTGGAAGAGAATTTTAGACTGGACATAAGGAAAAACTTTTTTACAATCAGAGTCCCCAGATCCTGGAATAGACTCCCCCCAGAAGTGGTGCAAGCACCTACTCTGGACACTTTTAGGAAACACTTGTTATTTATCTTTCTGGGATCATTTGACCCAAGCTGATTTCCTGCTCCTTGGGCAGGGGGCTGGACCTGATGACCTTGCAAGGTCCCTTCTAGCCCTAATGTCTATGAAATCTATGAAATCTATTAAACAATTGAACTTATCAATCAATCTGATCCTTAGTGTCTTGAAAACAAGTTACTTACT
Source organism: Crocodylus porosus (assembly GCF_001723895.1). Classification (NCBI taxonomy): domain Eukaryota; kingdom Metazoa; phylum Chordata; order Crocodylia; family Crocodylidae; genus Crocodylus; species Crocodylus porosus. The sequence continues at coordinate 56,177,989 of NW_017728918.1, read as the reverse complement.
CTCAAGATTCATTCTGTACAAGAGAAGCTCTCTGCCAGACCTCCGTTTGAAAAACATTGCCTTTCTAATGATTTAAACTCCTTCCCTACCATACCATTAAGCCAATAAGCATCTGCCTTGTCTTTTCTAACATAGTACTCTTCAGACCAAAACCACAGTGTTACTGCATATACACTGAATTACATATAAAGCCCATGTCCACTCTGATGATTTTTATTTTCATCACAATTTCCTAATATGTGAGATCCCCCAGACCCCAAATACAGGGATCCAGTCTATAAAAAGTTTTCTTTTGAATTAAGAAGATTTGAAAAGTCTCCATCCTAAGCAAATAACCCTGACAGGCTTTTTCATGTTATGCACATCTGATTTTATCCTAAGCTGAATGTAATTTGTTAAGATATGGTACACAAAGAAATGATAGTATAAACTTTAAAACATCCATCAATTTCAATTTAATTTGTCTAAAAAAATTAAGTTATGGGTTTACTCAGAAGGGAATAGAATTCAGAAGGAAAATATGTGAGATACAGGGAGTACCCTCATACATTCATTTTCATTTTTGGTGAGATGAAGTTTGAAATTAGATTCAGATTGCAAATTATAGCTTGGTGTGGGCTCCCTATTGCTAGCTAGTGAAATACTCAGGTTCCCAAGGATGAAGCAATTTTGTTTCCCATAATAGGACTGCAAGAGTCTTATTTCCCACTGGTAGAATAATATGTCTGCAGTACAAAGTGAGGGAGACAAGCGTTTGCTCCTTGACTTGGTCACAAATTGGGATCTATTAAACTAAAAAGTATAACAGAGATGGGAAGAAACAGTCTCATACGGTGAGTTTAGATTTCCTCTATACCTTATCTCTGTCTTACCTTTCCCAGTTCCTTATTAGAACTGAAGTGAATTAATTAGTCTATAAAAACTGGTACCTATCAGCTTATGCAGTATACAAGATTTGTTTGTGCTTCCCATATACTGCTGATCCCTTGTTTTGTCCTGGTATTTGCACCACTAAGTAGTCATGGGGGAACAATAAGTAGTCACCAGTGTAAATAGGAGGACAGATTCAGCAGAAAAAAGAGTAGTCACAATCAGGAAGGCAAAAGATAGAAGACACATTTTTATAGCCAGAAAGTAAATTTGTTATTGTTTAAAGAAACCTAAATAGTAAGCTTCACAGCATGAGGTTCAGCTTTTATCATTCCCTTTCTACCCTTCCCACTACTCTACCAAAATTCTGTCCCTACTTCATCCAAGCAGTAGCATAACTGGGAGTGGGAAGAAGCGGGGCAACTGAGACAGCAGCCCTAGGGTTAAGTACAGGCAGTCAAAAAGCCCAAGTTTTAACTGATTCAATCTTTGCAGGTTAGTCTAAGCTGTGTAGATTGAACCAATAAGCAAGTGAACAGACATTACTTCTGATTCTGAAAATACAGCCACATGCTTGCAGTGGCTCAGGCAAGAAGCCTGGGGAGAATTAGAGCATGATGGCCTGCAGCAGAAAGCTTGAGCCAAAGCTAGCCTGTCCGCTCTGAGAGGAGGGAGGAGGGGCTTGCAGGGGAGGCGCAAAGCATCCTGGGATGCTGGTGGACCATGAGTTAACTTGAATCTCGAGGGGATCTGAGACAGAAGTTCAAAGAATTCAGTATGTGAATTAAACATCTATGTAACCAAAAAATTAGAGAAAACATAATTGGTCATATCAGGAGAGAATGAAATAGCCATTACTGGGTTAAAAAACATGCCACGTCCTTGGGCTCACCAAGATAGAGCACTCACTGGAGAAGCAAGGGAATAGGGAAGCTCTCAACAGTTACAGAATAAAGACAAAAGAGCCTGACCATTCCATGATTTGTGGACCTAGAAAAGTTTCCCTCTTAGGCCAAGGTTAAAATAACCAAAACAAAACAAAACAAAAGCAGACTAGCTTTATTGCTCTGGGAATCATAGAATGGTACATTCATTAAAAAGCAAGATAGAGCCATTCCTTATATTAGAGATCAAAAGTACTAAATAATACTGTAAGAAAAGGAATGTTTTCCACAGACTTCAACGGGAAAGATTTTTGAAGAGATGATGCCAAATATTTTTCTACACTTGAGTCACTAGGATCCTGGCAGATGTCTTTAAAGAAACATATGCTTGTGCATATTCAGTATTCTCTTTGCGAGATGCTGTTTCACCAGACTATGATTTGGGTAGCGTTTGCCACCCAAATTATTTGACAAGAAAGTATCATTTGTAGGCTATAGGGTTGGAGCGGAAACAAAGGATCACTCCAACCGCTGAGGACAACTCTCAGCTGGCTTTTATCCCCTCTCTCCTGAGCACGTGTGCAGAAGCAGGAACTCTTACATCTCATTTCCGGTTCATACAAACATATATGAAATGACGTCACGTCATCCGTCGCATGTGCATTATAATTAACTACTTAAGTATGCGGGGCGGATAGGCTTATATGCATTAGCTAATTGCGCCTGCTCAGAAAGTACTTTAGGTTACAAAAAGTTCAAACGTTTTCTGCCTCAAGGCCAGGACCATTGAAAGTTGCAATTTACTCTTATCTGCATGAGAACGCTAAGGAGTATACGCTTTACTGTAACAAAGAGATAGTAAATTTGCAAAACAAAGACAGAGTGATACCTTAATACAAAGAGCCCTTAGTAGCTTCTCCTCCAACCTCCCCCCCCCACCAGGGAGAGCTGGCAGCTGTGCTGTTCTAACAACGCTATTGATAATGCATTTTCAATAATATTTCTAACATTAACACACACACAAAGTCACACGTTACAAGTTTTGCTTGTTAGCACCTTGAAGTACAGTTTCCCAGAAACCCCTGCACCTATCTCTTTGAAAGATGGAAGGCTTCATGGCCTCAGTAGGGGCTACCAAGCCTGCAGTTTTCACCTTGCTGTGCCTTAATACACACATGTGACATGAGATTTGCTTGTCAGCGGCTTGAGGTGCAGTTTCCCAGAAACTCTTCCACCTATCTCCTTGAAGCTTGGCAGGCTTCATGGACTCAGACGTGGCTACCATCTCTGCATGTATCATCCAAATCAGGCAATGACAAAGTTATAGGCAGTTTCATGCTTCCTCATTATAGCCTCACCAGTGCTGAATAGAGGGGAAGAATAACTTTCCTTGATCTGCTGGCAACACTCCTACCAATGCAGCCCAGCATGCTGTTAGCCTTCTATACAACAAGGGCACTCTGTTGACTCATATTCAGGTTATTTTGCACTGTAACCCCCTGGTTCTTTTCTGCAGAGCTGTTGTTTTGCCAGTCATCCCCCAGCCTGTACTGGTGCATGGGATTGTTCTGTCGTAAGTGCAGGACTTTGCACTTCTCCTTATTGAATGTTACGAGTTTCCTTTTGGTCCAGTCCTCCAATTTATCAAGGTCTCTCTGACCTTCCTGGAGGACCTGCTCCCTGAAATTTCCAGGGACTGAGGTGAGGCTGACCAGTCTGTAGTTCCCCAGATCTTCCTTCTTCTCTTCCTTATGGGCACTATATTTCTGCTCTTCCAATCATCCAGGGCCTCTCCCAATCGCCATGCATTTTCAAAGATAATGTCCAACAGCTATGCAATGACATCAGCCAACTCCCTCAGCGTCCTCAGGTACATCACATCCAGCCCCACTGATTTGTACACATCCAGCTTTTCTACATAGTTGTAAACCTGTTCTCTCACTACTGTTGTCTATTCACCTGTTACCCAAACTGTGCTACCAGGTGCAGTAGTCTGGAAGCTGGCCTTGCTTGTGAAGACTATGTTAAAAAAGGCATTGAGTACTTCACATGATCTGTCATTAAGTTGCCTTCCTCATTCAGGAAAGGACTCGCACTTTCCCTGTTCTACCTCACGTAGGTGAGCATAAGCAAAATTGGACCCCTATAGCAAAGTAGGCAGAGGTTCATTTAGGTGTATAGAAAGAAAAAACAACTCCCATCCTAGACTATTTTTCTCACATGCTGACATGGCTTTACTAGAAGAGATTACAGCTAAATGGATGATAGTGCATATCAATTCCTTTTTTGCTACACATAGTTTACCTGACATGGCAATGTCTGATAACTGGCCTGTTTAGTGGGTGTAAGTTTAAAAAGTTTAGCGTGAACCATGAGTTTAATCATATCACTGCTATTTATATTATTACCAGTTCAAATGGCTGCCAGCTAGAAACAACTCCAGAGTGAGACTGATCTGTAGGTATTGCTGTCAAGTGGCAGAATGGCACCAATGTGCCAGAATGGCACCAATGTGTTGTCATCAGCTAATATTTTGTTCCAGTGAAAACTGAAAACAAGAATTTCTATACTGTTAAAAATGAATGTCAGTGTCACTCAGGACTTGTAAGATAAATAAGGAGCCAAATAAGGTACTTCTTGAAAGATAAAGAGTCACGTAATAGTGGGGATCTGAATATACTGTTGTCCTTTGTTCTGACACCACTGTTCAATTCTGACATCATTTTTTCCCTTCTGCAGATATTGAGGGACTTGCAGGTCAGTCTCTTTTGAAGGAGAAAGCAGCAATGTGGAACCAGTGTATACTCTATGTGCAACCTGCCTTATTCACATGCACATATCAATAGCAACACCTAATGCTCAGTCATTACAGTTCCGCATAACAGATAAACTGAATTTTGAAAGACCATGTTCAATATTACCCAGTGATGCCTACCACAATATTGTATTTGTTCATGAACACCACTCTAAAAGCTGAGCAGTCTTGAAGCCATTTCTTGTTGTAGCCCTAAAATATAGGAAGCCAAGGCATTATATGTGGTTGCCACTTTCTTATGTTCATAATAAAATTGTTGATTATCTTCATAGTCATTTACTACTACTAGGGTTCATCCACACATGAAATTAAGGTGAAGCAATAAACTCAGGAGCAGTTTGAGCTAAAGGAAACTGCTCCTGGGTGCAGCATCTACACATGCACCCAGGACAGCAGCGATTTCAGCCAGGGCAGAGCAGGACCAGGCTGGCAAGGGGAATGGCAGATCAGCCCTGGGCTCCAGGTGGCGATGTTAGGTGGTGGAGGGACTGGCTGGGGCACAAGGGTGCTGATCCTGGGGAGCCCTATGACTAGGCAGCAGGGAGAAGTCTGGCCCCCTGCTCAAGTCACCATCTACATGTACGTTTCAATGCAGTTAATTATTCCACTGTAAGCTAGTACTGTCCCTCCAGTGTAAATTAATACGTTTGCGGAGCCATATACTGCATGTTCAGCTCTTCGCTACACTGCAAGGTAGCACCGTGAGGGGGTGGTGTTAATGACCCCAGGATCTCCTGGGTTCAAAAAGACCTGCGCAAAGAAAAGTGGAGTGATGCATGTGGGGACAGGACCCTAGGTAAGGCTGCTGGGGCCAGCCCAGTACTAGCCCCAGCCTCCCCTACCCCACTCAGGCTAACCTGCTGTGCACCAGAGGGTGCGTGGCACAGGCATTGCCCAGGGACAAGTAGCAGCAGCACAAGGTGTGCCACTGCTTCTTGTCCATGGGGAAATAAAGGTCCACACTCATGTGGACACAGCGCTAGAGTTCTACACTAGTTGTATTTTTGTTAAGGAAATAGCACCTTTTCTATATTATTATCCTGTTGTAAAAAAGTGGTAAGAACAACATTCTTGTCTCTTCTGCTGAAACACTCTCTAAAACAGTGGTGTTCAACCTTTTGGCCATATGGGCCCGTTGAGTGGCATGGGCCATTATGTGGGCTGGATTACTTAAGGGGTTGACATGCAGGGTTGGGCCCAGTGCTTCTAGTCAGCTCCGATGCACCTGGATCAGGGTCCATGCCACCTTGGTCCCCTGCACTTGGATCAGGCCCTGTCTGTGGAGATTGGCCCCAGTGCCACCTCTGCTCTGCATGCTTGGATCAGAGCTCACACTGCCTTGGCCCCATGTGCCTCAATTGGGCTCTGAACTGCTTTTACCCTGCACACCTGGATTCCTCACTACTTAGGCCCTTCACCCCTTGGATTGGGCCCTGTGCTTCTCCAGAAGCATGCTGCCACTACCCTGTATGCCCGCATCAGGGCCTACACTATTCCTGCCCTATGCTACCTGGATCAGGCTCTGTGCCACCTTGACCCCATGTGTCTGAATTGGGCCCCATGTGACCCCAACCCTGTATGCCTAATTTAGCACAAGCCACATTATCCAGCCAGCAGGCCTTTCCACAGACCTGGAAATTTTGCAGCAGAGGAGCAGCAATTACCACTGCCACCACTCCCCTGCCCCAAAATTTTCTGACCTTTGGGGAGCTCTGTGGGCCAAAAGACATGACTCCATGAGCTGGGTCCGGCCCATAGGCTGAGGGTTGATCACCCCTGCTCTAAACCTTTGAACATGAGCCCAATGCAATTATATTATTGAGTGAACAGGCTGAGTCATGTTCATAACTAGATCTAGATAGCCCCAAACTATATAAAGAGAAATTAGAGTTCTCTCTCTCTGTGGGACAGAGGGACAAAGGAAAAGCAGTTTATATGGAAACCCCACTGGAACAACCAAGTGTTAGGAAAAAGCTTAAATTATAGCCTATGGTTTTGTTTCAGTTACCTCAGCAAAAACAAACCCTAGCAAGAATGTTTCTTAGGCTTCTGTGGGCATGTCTACATGAGACACAGTGCAGTAGCTTGTTATTACTGTATAGTTGCATCGCCATGCATGAATTGTGATGCAGTGCTACTGTGAAGTAGTAATGAGCTACTGTGCAGTAAGCATCACTAGGCAACTATGCTATGACACTACTGCACAGTAACACTGGTTATTGTGCAGTTATCTAGTACTTGGTTATGCAAGTACTAAATAACTGAGCTATAACAACTATGCAGTGGGCGGCTCATGTAGATGTGCCCTGTGTGCACACTCTTCAGAGATGGTGAGTTCCCACTTCAGTTGCTTACAACAGTTCTGATGAGAAGCTTTAATTCAGATTCCATCTTAATATAATGCTTTGCTCACTTTCAGATGATATTTCTGATAGCAGAGTGATATCTGTCTGTACTACTACTTTGTATGAGAAGAAAATAATGACCTGCACTGTAGGGTTGCATTAACCTCTTCTTAGTAAGGCTAGTTAGCCTTGGTGGAGATCTCCACTAATAAAGCTATACTGCTTCTTCTACCTAAACTGACTTGTTCAGAGCTAGCTCAGGCACTTCTGCTGAGAGCTTCATCATGTAGTACCCCATTTGCAATTATCAAACCAAACTATCACTATAAAGAATTGTAAATTTAAGAATAGATGTAATTTCCTGATTATTCACTGACGATTCTGGACAACTCATCCCAGTGAATCAATGGGAGGCTTGTCATTGACTTCAACAAAAACAAACTGAAGCCCTTTTTAAAATGTTTTAGTTTTAGTTTGCTGGAACAACTGATACATGAACAAAAGTACGGAGCATAAAATACCTGAATTCAAAGTTTTGGAAAGGGGATCTGTATTACTCTAGCTATTGAGATAGGCACAGCTATAGAAGTGGGTGGAGAGGCTGGGGTGCAAGGAAAAATATGTATTTTAATGGTCACATGCATGTTAAACTTGAGGCCCCTTGTAACTGCATCTTTTTTCAACTCCTTCAACTACTACTAGAGGTATTCCTCAACCATCATCTGGAATGTTAATATTTCAGAATCATAGTTTGAAACAAGAAGAGGCTGACTCACAACACAAATTAAAAATCAGATTCTAGATCTCAAGTGCTTCGTTATTGAGTAGTGTTTAGAGCTAGGCTTCTGCCTATTTCTAAAGACAAGACCTGGCATGAAAACAAAAATCAGCTAAATATTGAGGGATAAAGAATGATGGGCAAAAGACAGAGGTCTTAATTGTGTACATGCATATTCTATTTTACCCATGTCTTATTATGTCTAATTATGCTTGCAAAAGTTTGATTCACACACACGTATTAGACCTGAGAGCATAATAAAGTATATGTCCATACAAATCTCTGTGTGCATTGATTATGCATCAGGAGTTGTAAGCATGCAAATCTAGTATTAGAAAAATGCATAGTTTTGCACTTTGCATTTTTAATATTTCAGCCATTACAGTGAGAAAAATGGTTTTTGTGTAAAAACAGGTTTAAAATTGCAGGAACTATAAGACCAGAAGAATTATAGATGTACTAAGCCGTTACAGCTTAAAATTAGAGATAATAAAAGGAGTAAATTGATAGTAAAAAATAGTTTATAGACCACATAGTTAAAAGCAGCAACATAATAAGGCGATAAATGAAATAAAAGAAGTTAGCCAACTGGAAGGTTCAGAAGATTGATAATAAGAAACCATATAGTGTACCCAGCGCCTTTCACCTATAAGCCACTGATTCAAATAGTAAGTAGCCAAAGGTCTGATAGCTGTTCATTGGACCCTTTAAATTAGTTGATTACTTTAGCCCAGTACGTAGTGTTCACCTAACAACTACGATTGTCATTGTAGGTAACATTGTTAGCTGTTACAGCAAAGAGACGATCCCCTGATCATAGATTCATAGATTGTAAGGCTGGAAGGGACCTCGGAAGATCATCGGGTCCAGCCCCCTGTACCAAGCAGAAAAGACAACTGGGGGTCAGGTGAACCCAACAAGGAGACCATCTAGTCTCCTCTTGAAGATTTCCAGGGTAGGTGATTGCACCACCCCTGGAGGGAGCTTATTCCACACTCTGGCCACCCTGACTGTGAAGTTTTTCCTAATGTTGAGCCTGAAACAATCTTCCAGGGGTTTTTGGCCATTACTCAAGTTTTCCCCTCAGGTGCCCTGGTAAACAGTTGCTCACCAAGACCTTGATGTACTCCCCTAGTTTAGTGATAAGCTGCTACCAGGTCCCCACTCAGCCTTCTTTTCCTCAGGCTGAAGAGTCCCAGATCCCTCAGCCTTTCCTTTTATAGCTTGCTTTTTAAGACTGATCATATGTGTGGCTCTTCTTTGGACTCTCTCAAGCTTGTTCACGTCCTTGTTAAAGTGTGCTGCCCAGAAGTGGACACAGTACTCCAGCTGTGGTCTCACCAGTGCTGAGTAGACCAAAAGAATCACCTCCTTGGCTTTGCTGGAGATGCATTGATTGATGCATGCCAGAGTATTATTTGCCCTACTGGCTACAGCTTCTCACTGCTGATTCATATTCATATTGTGGTCCATTATTACCCCAGGTTCCTTTCATTCGTGGTGCTAGTCAGTTTGATGCCACCAAGCCAGTAGGTATATTGGGGGTTGCTTGTCCCAAGGTAAAGTACTTTACATTTCTCAACATTGAACTTCATCAGGTTCTGATCTGCCCAACTTGCTAGCATGTCTAGGTCCACCTGTAACTGTAGCCTATCTTCAAGTGTGACCAAGCTTCCCCATAACTTGGTGTCATCAGCAAACTTGGCCAGTGGGCTCTTCACCCCCACATCTAAATCATTAGTAAAATGTTGAAAAGTACTGGACTGAACACTGACCCTTGTGGGACACCACTGCCCACTTCTCGGCAGGATGACACAGATCCGTTCACTACGACTCTCTAGGTCCTATCCTGTAGCCAATTTCTCACCCACCTGATTGTCTCAGAATTAAGCCCACAATCCTCCAATTTTCTTTAGAGGACATTGTGGGATACTAGATCAAAGGCCTTTTGGAAGTTTAGGTATACAATGTCAACCTGTTCTCTCATGTCCAGGTGGTGAGTTACCTGGTCATAGAAAGAAATGAACTTGGTAAGGTAAGAACTGCCCACAACAAATCCATGCTGGCTGTCATTCAGAATCTTACCTTCTGCAAGCTTATCTCAGATCGACTCCTTGATTAACTTTTCTAGGATTTTCCCTAGGATGGAAGTTAGGTTGATTGGCCTATAGTTACTGGGATCCTCCCTCCTGCCCTTCTTGTGAATGGGCAAAACATTGGCCCTCTTTCAGTCCTCAGGGACTTTTCCAGAGCGCCATGAGTTGTGGAAGGGTTTCACCAGAGGTTCCGCAATGACTTTGGTCAGCTCATTCAGCACTCTCGGATGAAGATCACCTGGTCCTGCTGACTTGTATATGTCTAATTTTATTAACTCATCAAACACTAATTCTACAGCATAGTAGGAAGGCAGTTATTCCTACCACGATCATCCTCTGCTCTATCTGATGTGGTTTTCCCCTTGGTCCAGTGAAAGACCAAGGCAAAGTAGTCATTCAGGAGTTCACCTTTCTCCTAGGTGCCGGTAACTAGCTTTCCTGAGTTTCTGAGCAATGGCCCCACACTCCCATTTGTTTTCCTCCTGTTCCCGATGTACCTAAAGAAGAACTTCTTGTTGTTCTTGATTCCCATTGCTAATCTAAGTTTGGTTACCTCTTTAGCCTGTCCTATCTGTTCCCTGCAAATGCAGGCTGTTGTGGAATAGTCCTCCTTGTGGCCAGCCCCGAGCTTCCATTGTTTATAAGCCTCTTTCTTCTTTCTTAAGAGCATCATGATTTCCCTGTTTAGCCAAGAGAGCTTCCCAACCTTTCTGTTACCTTTTCTCTGAGTGGGGAATGGACTTCCTTTGTGCTTCAAGGATCATGTCCTTAAGGAACAACCACTCTTAGTGCACACCTTTCACCTTCAGTCCCTGATCCCACAGCATTTATCCTACTAGTGACCTCTAAGCTTGATGGAAATTGCATTTTTAGAGTCCAAGACTTCAGTCCTGCTATCCAATTTGTCTGCCTTACATTGGACAGTGAACATGATGGTTTCATGGTTGCTGTCACCCAGACTTCCCTCTAGATTTAAGTTGGTCACCAAGTTGTCTCCTTTGTCCAGGATCAAGTCTAGCAGAGCATCACCTCTGGCTCATCCACCTCCTGAGTCAGGAAGAGCTCCTCAACACAGGTCAGGAAGGATCGCAACCATTCCAACTTGGCTGAGTGTTCCTCCCAGGAGATGTCTGGTTAATTAAATTCTCCCATGACGACCATGTCATGTGCATGTGCAGCCTCAGTCAATTCTCAGATTAACTGCAGATCAAGTTCTTCCCCCTGGTTTGGTGGTCTGTAGTATACACTTACAGTTAGGTCTCTCTCACCACACTCCCCACTGCCCCCATCCTCAACTTGACCCAGACAGTTTCAAGCTGTCCATTTTTGGAGCTGATGTCAGCCTCCAAGGTGTAGCGCTCTTTCACATAGAGAGCAACACCTTCACCTTTCTTCCTCACCTGGTGCCTTCTGTGCAGGGTGTAGCCCTCTATAGCTACACTCTGGTCATGTGAGGAGTCCTATCAAATCTCCGCAATTCTTACTAGATCATAATGCACACTGGAGAGTATGAGGGCTACCCCCTTCTGCTTGTTCCCCATGCTCCTGGCATTAGTATATGGGCACCTGAGTCCTCCTACTGAGGCCCTCATCTTCCTGTCTTGCTGATCGAGAGGGATTCCCTCAGCTCCCGCAAAAGTGGCTCTCCCATTGTCCTTATCTACTGGGCTTACTTGTATGTTTGTCCTTGGACATGTTTGGATTTGTCCCCCAGCAAACTTAGTTTAAAGCCCTGTTTGAGGTAATTTGCTAAACCCAGTGAGGGAAGTTTTCTTCTAGATGTATTACATGCCATTTTAAATATGGGCTCTACATTTCCAGGGTTGTCAATCCAGTGCTTCTCATGCATATTATGTACCATAAGAAGAATCAAAACAAGAAACAATATCTGGGAATTATAGCTAAATAAATTCAAATTAGCAGTAAGGCACACATTTTCAACCACGAAGATAACTAACCATTGGAAGAATGTGCCAAGAAAAGGAATGGATTTTTCATTCCATGATGTCTTCAGATTAACACCAGATGTCTTTCCAGATGATATCTGGAGTCTAGGGCTGACCAACTGGGAGCGCAAAGACCATATGCTGCCCACAAAGAGTTAATGTGCAGCACCCAGGGTCCTATCAGACCACCACTCTGCTTGTTGCTCTGGCTGCTACTGCAGCCATGATCTCTGGGCTCCCCTGGGCATACACTGCAATGGGGTAGTGGAGAGGAGCTGTCTGCACGTATGGTGCAGTGAGGGTAATCCCATGGTCCCTCTGCCCTTACAAGTGATGAGTCTATGAGATTCACTCTTACTGACTTGAAACGAGTAGTCTGACATGAATGGGAAATTTCCATGGCTGGGTTATAGTCTAATATACATTTTAAAAGGCTTGTCTGTGCCACCTCAGTACTGCACCAGGGATCACTGCAGTGAAGCACCTGATAACCCACCTTGTCATCCTACCTGACAAGACAGAAACAGTGTAACATGCATCAATAAACTCAAGGGAGGAAGCTTATCAGTGCAGTGTGGACACATGCCAAGGAACGTTACTTTCATTTTGAGAAGTAGTGCACATGGAGTGCTGAAGTGCTTACTGGCACAGTGCAGAGGAGATGTAAACATACACAGAGAGAGCAGTCCTTGGTTTTTTCATTATTCAGAGTACATAGAGTACAAGCAGGAGTGACTTAGAGATGGTATGTCATATAGGATTATAGCGACAGCCAACTGAAAGTCAACTTACTACTGTCGCTGTTCTTACTCCAAGTTTCATCAGCTACTTCTTTATCAGCAGAAGCACGAATATCATCTCTTTTATCAAACATATTATCCTTCACCATTAATGTCACCCTGACTTCAACTTTATCTTGTCTATCCTTCTTGAAACCCTGCACCCTGCTATTTTAATCCCCCATCCTTTCCTTGGGTTAGTCATGCTTCAGCAATACCAGTGATATGCTAACTCTCCCATAAAGATATGCCTTGAATTCATTCATTATGTATGCTTCTAGGGATGCACAATGTAATAGATATTTCATATTTCATTTTCCTTTCTCTCTCCTATCTCCTTCTCCTTTCCTTATCATCATCCCTTACAACACTTGCCTGTAGTTACATTTCTTTCAAATTTACTTCCTATGGGTCTGGTTCTGATAGCACTTTATACTGGGCAATTTTTCACAGAAAGTAATAGTACTAACTCCTGATTTACACTGGGGCAAGGGAGATATAACTCAGGCTTGTGTCCTTAGATTTTAATCCCTACTGTTAACATGTTAAAATATTATCAACTGACTTCAGTTGATATGCTTTTTTAGATGCAGCTGATTCCCATTCCCTACCCCATTACGTATCTGATGTGAAAAACAATGCTTCTCTTTGTATCTCCCTATAACAATACGTGAAATAGGCAACCTGTTCCAGAGAAGGGGAGCTGGGGGGAGAAGAGAGAGAGCACGAAAGAAAGAGAAAGAGAAGAAAGGCCACAGAGCATTTAAGAATGTTTGTATTTGTTATCTACAAAATGTTAGAAAGCACTTAGTTCCAATAAAATCAACAAATTTAAAATCATGCATACTTTATCCACATTTTGCATTATTAGCATTTTACATGCAGTTTTCCTGACACAGATAAAGCACATTTCCTTCCCCAAAGAGTTTGCAATCCAAATAAGACAAGACAATTATATAGAAGACAAGACAGAGGAAAACAGTTCAGGACGGGGTGAGAGATGTGTGTAGATTGTTGATAAGGAGAAGACTGTAAGGGGAAATGGACTGAAGACAACTTGTAGGGTTCCTTAAAAATAAGAAACTCAGCAAGCTACACAGTTTATGGGTACAGACATATTGCTGATAAGTTTGTGTTTGCATTTAAATGTGTAGATTCAGTCTGTGGTTTACACAGAGGAAACACTGACCCTTTCATAAACCCTATCTAGATAAGATTCTATATGAAAGTAGCTAGAGACTTAGGTGCATCAATTTTTCTGTGCTGAACTTAAGACTCCAAAAAAGAGCTTAAATACTTGGCACATTCTGGAAATCAGGTCCATGACTCAAGTTTTGCAGCAAAAAATTGGAGTATCCAGTCATTAGTCAATTTTCAAAAATGAGGCTGTAGGTTCATAGATTATATGCCCTGGATAGAAGCAGATGTTAGTTGCACACAGAGCTAATAGTCAGGAGAAAGGTTAGACTACTGTCCAAGGATAAAACTACTTAAAAATAGCTGCTGAAGAATTTCTTGAAAGTAGGTTTCCATATAAATAAGTTTACTGTCCTCTGCATGTGGCTAGTCACAATTATTATTTCTGTCCTTTCCACCAGCTCAAAGTCTGAATAATATATGGCAGTTACTCCAACCATGGCAGTGATGTTTCCTTGGATTGCTTAGGGATGACCTGAACATGGACCTTTAGGGGGCAAGGGACCTTAGGAAAGAAGTAGACCTGATTTTGATACTGGCATGCCTTTTAAGAGATTTGGATAGCTGTGGATAGTTCACTAAAATGATCAGCATAATGCTCAGCAGCCATCAAAAAGGCAAACAAAATATTAGGAATTATTAAGAAGGGAACTTCAAACAAAACAGAAAGTCTTATTATGTCTCTTTATAAATCCATGATGCATCCATACCTTGGATGCTGGACACTGACAGAAGTGATGTTTGTCATGTGATCAGCCCCCTGATAGTGCTCTACAGTTGCTGCAGAGCACTTTACAAGTGTCCAGTTGAATGAAAAATTAACCTTCATTACATAAGGGTTCAGATAAAGGTGCTCTAAAGCAGGGTGCCTTCATTACTTCCTGTCAGTTCCTGCCCAGGAGCAGAGCTGGGCTGCATCAGCTCATCCCTGCCCTCAATGCTGTCTTCAGGATGGGAGGGGGGAGAAAGGAGAGGAGGGAGCTCCGTCTGGGGTTTGCCCAGCCTTTGCTTACAACAGGATCTGCTTCAGCCACCTCACAGAGATATCCTTTGGGTTGGCTACCCTGCTCTTCCCAAGTATTCAGCCATAGGTCCTTCTCACCACTGAGGTGGTGTCAGGGCACCTGTTTCATCTCCAGGTCCAAATACAGGGGCTTGTCCTCAGCCTTGTGAACATTTATGTCCCAGTTTATGATATGGAGATGACCCATTTCCATCAGAAGGCAGCCACCTATTTCTGTATCTTGAGCCCTCATGAGTGCCTAGTCCTTGGCAGGGACTTTAATGTCACTCTTGAGGTGCAGGACAATACTGGTAGCCAAAGAGCTCCAAAGTGGCACTCAGTTCCCACACACACTCCTGCCCCCTGACCCAACAGAGAATGACTGTTGAGTTACTTTAACTCATGGCACTTTCTGTGAAGCACCATGAGTTACAGCAAGGAGCTGCATGTCTGTCAGTGTCCACTGTGTCCAGTTTTGTTCCCTGCACCTCAAAATACATACAGAAGAACTAGAAAAGGTACAGAGAAAGGCAACAAATATGGTAAGTGATATGGAGAGGATTCCATAGGAGGAAAAAATGAAGAGCCTAGGCCTAGACTAGGCCTATTTAGAAAAGAGATGCTTGGGGGAAATATGGTATATATTTACAAAATACTAAATTGAGCAAAAAAAGTGAGTAGAGATTTCTTATTTGCTCTCTCACACAATACAAGAACCAGGGGTCATAAAATGAAACTAGCAAGTAGTACATTTAAAACTAACTAGAAAATTAATCTTCACTAGTTTTTTAATATAAAAACTAGTTAGATTTTAGTCAAGTTAGTTTTCTAGTTTAAAAAAAATAGAAAGTTATTTTTTCCACAAGGTGAAGAGCTCCTGGCAGCATATGGATCCCCAGTGAGGCTAGGGGAGCTCACTAGGATATAGCCCAGGGTTGGGAGACTATCCTAGCTGAGAGATCAGGGAAAGTTTTCCCTCTTAAATGACAGTGGGCTGCTTCTTCTTTTTGTATGTATGTTATAGATGTGGGGCTTATGTTTATGTTGTAGTTACACTGGCGGTTTGGGTTAGGACTGTAGGTGTGGTATACAGAGATCCCATTAGTGCCCAAGCGGTACACAACCACCTTGAGCCCAGCCAGGGGCAGGGTCAAGGCTCGAACAAGGGGTGAGCCCGGAGTGGGGTTTGAACCTAGAGAAGGGCATAGTGCAATGCCACAAAGGCCAGGGGCCTTGTCACAGGCCAGCTGGGCACTGTGAGTATATCAATTTAGTTGCAGACTGACTGAGCACTGCAACTTTATTAGCCACTGGGCTTTTTGGTTCGGGATCGAGAAGGTGATGTTGAAAAGGAAAGAAACGACAAGTTTCACTTACA
>NW_017728918.1:56153403-56161528 GCF_001723895.1 Crocodylus porosus | reverse complement strand
CAGGTTTAAAATTAACATTACCCCGCCTAAATCCAGCCCCTTCAAAACTCTCTGACTATGCTTTTTTGAGATGTCCTTTCTTGAAATGTACTAGATAAGCTGGGCAGTTGAATCCAGTTTTTATCATCATCAAGGGTAAATTCTGAGTGAGAAGGAACTATTAGGTCAGCTAATTTCACAGCTATAGCTTTGTCTTTGAGGCCTAGTCAGTTCCACAAACAGTTACACGTTACATTTGCGGGTTACAAAAATACAAGCTACATATTAGACAAAAGTTCCAAATGCCTCCAAGAAGCACATATTTATTGCTTATTAATTTCTTTGGTTCTGGCCATCACAGGGTCTGGCACCTGAGAGTAGTTCAGCCAAATAGAGGTCAGATGCCTAACCTGAAAGGGCCAAAACAAGGGCAGGTGCCTCAAAGCCAGGTCCATTATAGTGGGCCCAGGCTAGAAGGCCTAGCTAGAAGAAGGGGGCAGAGACCAAGGAGGCTGAAGCACTGACAGAAAAGCAACATTACTGTAGCACCCGTGAGGCTTGGAGCATGGTGTAGGGCAGGAGTGGAGCCATGCAACTATCCCCTAAGGCTGTAGGTGCCCTGCAGAGTACAGTCAGCCAGAGAGACCCAGAGAGGGGCCTGGGACCTGGGAGTAATAGAGTAGACCAGTAGGGTGCCAATGAACCCCAGTGGGGTCCTGTTGGACTGAGACCATGCAAAGGCCCATGGGCAGCCTCCCTTTTAATCTTATTATTCCGTCAAGGTGTGGCGGGCAAGATGGAGGGCATCCTAAAGGCAGAGCAGGGCATGGTCACAGAGCCACCAGGGTACATCACAGCTGCCCCTGGTATCCCAACATACTACATAGCTATTGAACATGAGGACTTTGGGGCATGGCCTCTAAATCAGAACTTCCTAGACTTCACATACTAGAGGCTATAACTGCAAATAGGAGAAGAACATAGGTAAAACCTAGTCATATCTTGGTCTCTCTTCCTTTCAGCATCCACTCTCTGCCACAGTGACACAGGTCTATTTGATGTGCTGTATGGTCATGGGCTTATTCCATCACAAAAAAAGATAAGTCTCCTTTTTTAAGGGAGGCCACTGGGGACACATCAACTGATTTATTGGGAAGACAGGAATGGGAGTGTGGCCATTGGTTAATAACAAGGCATCCATAAGGTGACACCAAGCAGAGCACACTGGCCAGTGCCCACTGCCCCCTGAATGAATCAAGAGAGCCTGCAGATGTTGACCAGTGAAATTCTGCCCAGAGACATGAGCAAAGTGACAGGAAGACAGCTCCACACTCACCCAGATTCTTCATGGTTAGAGCCTCCTTCCTGGTCTTATAGATGGCCAGCTTGGCCAGAACCAGGAAGAGGTTGACCAGGAGCTCCCAAGCCCTGGTGGGGCAGTGGATGGGGAGTGCATAATAAAAAATGGTGCAGCCAGGATTTCAGCAAGAGGTTCTGGAGGAGACAGAAGAGGGACTGCAACTTAGTGCACTTGAGGTAAGGGCACCAGGTTCTACCTGCTGGCAGAAGAGGCAGGTGTCAGGGATGTCCATAAAGTGTGCCATAAACATGCCCATGATGATGTTTTTGTGGAGGAGCCACCAGCTGAGGTCTCCGGTGGTTCATGGCATCAAGGTATAATATAGACGTGTCCACTTGGGGATCCTCACCCCTGCCCTTGCCTAGGGTGTCCTGCCACTTGTTAAGGATGGGATGATAGATTGTGTGGAACATGAGTGTGTACACCTGGTAGCAGTGGGCTGTTTGAAGGTGGACTGGCTTTGTATCCCCCAGCCTGCTAAGATGGTGGACAGGGTGCACTACGGTGACTGCCAAGGCAGTAGCCCCATGACTAGCTCCAAAGGCTGGGGGAAACTGGGGGGTGGGAACTGCCTTTGTGCAGGACCTGGTCAATATAGGCAAGGGCAGTGGATGGCAAGATGACTTTTATCTCCTAGAGTAAGCAGCAGGGAGCACATGCAGCATGGGCATCTCCATGCACCAGGCCAGCGTAGAGGGATCCATCCACCCCTGCCTGGCATAGTGCAGGAGGTTTCCAATACAAGTGATGTTGGCCAGTGTACCCAGGGCCAAGGGAAAGGCCTGCTGCTGCCTGCACCAGGCCACCCAGAACAAAACCCAAGTCCTCCAGCAGTCTGTTGTTGAAGTGCCAGTAGGCCAGCATATTCTAAATGATTGTCGCTAAAGGGGAGTGGCCTAGTTCTGGAGATGTGGATTTGGGTGGCATTTCGAATGGACATGTAGATTTAGACAACTGGGAGTGGTGTGCCTGCTCCTCCTCCACCTTGGCAAAAGTGTAGGTGGTGGTGTTGTTATGATGGTGGGCATGCAAGATGGCCCCACTGAGGACTTCCACGGCTGCCTGGCTCCACTCCCTACCCGTATTGTCCTGCATCTGAAGAGTGACATTAAAGTCCCTGTCAAGGACCAGGCACTCATGAGGGCTCAACATCCGGAGATAGGTGGCCACCTTCTTATAGAAATGGGTCATCTCCATATCATAAACAGAGATGTTCATGAGGCTGAGGACAAGCCCCTGTATTTGCACCTGGAGATGAAGCAGGTGCCCTGACTCCATCTCAGTGCTGAGAAGGGCCTATGGCTGAACACTTTGGGAGAACAGGGTAGTCAACCCAAAGAATGTCTCTGTGAAGTGGCTGAAGGAGATCCTGTCTCCCCACTCCAGCCGCCACTTGGTTTTGGCAGCTGGAATCATGTGGGTCTCCTGCAGGAAAAGCACAGAGTACATCCCCTTCTGGAGGATGAGGAGTACCTGGCAGCTTCAGAGACCCATCCTGCCACCACACACATTGAGGATCACCACAGTGAGGGATCTCATTGGTACTGTCTGTTGTTAGGCTTGAAAGGGCTTTCACAGGAGGCAACACCAGCCACAGAGCCTATCAGCAAATCAGCTGCCCTCCCATGGATGTAGGAGATGTCATGGAAGCTGAGGGCTTACTAATATTTTTGGCATCGCTCCACTTCTGCCTCTTGCCTTCCCCCAGAGCCTTCACTGAGTTGAGGACTAGGTGGAAATCTCATCAGTGGTTCAGGGCAAGTTGCACCTTCTAACCAGAGCATAGTGTACTCTTCGGGAATTGAAATGGCTCCTCCCTGGGTACCGCTGGGGCTGAGAGGTCTGCAGACTCTATGGAGCCCACTGACTCTTAATTGTACTCCTCCTACTCCTGTGGTTTGGTGGGCTGCTCCTGGCTACTAGATGAGGGAAGTATTCCCCCCTCTTCTGCCCCTGTGTGAGCAGAGGCCCAACAGAGCACCACCCAAAACACCCGGTCCTCTACATCCCCCAACATCAGGAGGGAGAGTGGCAACCCCTTAGGTGGCTGGAAGGGGTAGCATGAGGAATGGCAGGTAAAATGGCAGGGTGATCTGAGCAGGATCCCCCTTGAGCATGGGAAGTGCCTGGCTTCCATGGCCAGTTCCCAGGGTGCCGTTTTATCAGTGCTAGATGAGTTGCAAGCTTATGCAAGTGTTTTCTCCTTGGCTAGGGACAGACATTACACATAAACCAGTTTAAGTGATAAGAAACTGGTTTAAACCTGTAACAGAACAGATTTTTAGTGCACATAAACCAGTTTGAGAATGGCTGAAACTGGTTTGAGATAAACCTGGTTGAATGTAGTATTAGACTTAACTGATTAGGCTCAAACCAGTTTATGAAATATCTGTACAAGGCCCCTTGCTGCTTTAAATTAAATCAGACTCCCTCAGCATCCCAGCATGCTATCTGGGCTTGGTGGGGCTCTGTTCCACAGCAGGGCTGCCCCCCTCCCCCCCCCCGCTCCCTGGCTGCAGCTCTGGCAGTCTCAGCACGTATCTGCCTGGCTTCTGCTCCCCTTCTCCCCTCCCCATTCTCTACTAAGCAGGCATTCCCCTATCCCTCACAGACACCTCTCAGCATTAGCTAGTAGACCACATGCTGGCTACCTCTGAGCTGTGACACATAGGACAACAGCTGAATCAACAGGTAGCTGGTAAACTCCCTCTGTTGTTTTCTTAATGAGCTTATAAACACTGAGTTAGAGGTGATAAACATTCCCTACTGGGATTATTGGAGGTGGAGGGGAAACCCTTCTCTAATCATAGTATCCTGTCCAGACCTGGTCACACCCCCCACCCTTTAGATCAGCTCTGTAAAAGGGAAAGGAGGGCTGCTTTAGCGCCCCACAGCTTCTAGTGTGAGCCATGGCAGGCATGTGCCTGCATTTCTGGGATGTCTGTCTGGTTACAAAATTGATTTAGCCTAGCCAAGTTAGACTATCCTGGAAAGCTTAAATCAATTCAGGCTCAGGCTTTTTTAATGTCTTTCTCTAGCCTTTGAGGCTAATAAGCTGCCAAATCCTCCCTGCTGCCATTTCAGTCTGTGGCCAACCACCATTCTTGGCACTTGTTTGTTTATGCCACCAGGTCATTGGCTGTATTTCTCCTTTCTCAGTAACTCGGGCCCCTGGCTCCCTGTTAGTCCCCAACCACCTTTTCCCTACAACCAAATGGATGGTAGCCTGGCAACTGAAAGACTGGATGTGGCAGAGGCTGGGGTCTTGGCATCCCAGTGAAAGAGTGATGACTGAGGAGAGGACTTTCCACAGGCCTTTCAGGAAGGGCATGAGGGCCCCATTAGGGAGGTAGGTAGGGCAGGGCTGAGGACCACCTGGGCCCCCAGCTCTTCCTGGGCCTTGAGTGGGACATGCTTGCTCCTCAGTTGAAGCTCCTTTTTCATCACTTCCTGTGCAGTAGCCTCTGTGGCAAGGTAGAAGACACCTCTGCCATAGTGCCCGGAGGCTGCTACAATCTTTGGAGCCTCTATTGCCCAAGCAAGCACCTGCATGTATGTTTTGAAGTGGGGGAGTTCTATCTTGGGCACCTTCCAGTGCACCCCATGGTGCCTGCTGGTGGCAGGGAGGGGGCCCCAACTGCCCACAGTGGTGTGGGTGAAGACAGTGGAAGACCAAGGCTTTCAGGCTGCAGGTTTCCTAGTAGCCACCTGGCCATAACTCCAAGAGCTAAGCTGAGCAGCTGGGCTTGCAGAGCTGGGGGAAGGCTGAGTGGGTGGTGCACCTACAAAGAAGGCATTACTGGTCCCTAAAGGTTTTGTTAATTTGGAGTTTTTCACAGGACCTTTGTCTTTCCCGCCTTCCACGGAAGGAGGTGGGGAAGAGAAGCCCTTGCCTTTTCCCCTGGCCCCTGTGAAGTCTCCCCTGTCTCACTGTCTGCCCTCTGCCATGGCAGACTAGGTGGGAGGGGGTCAGGTGGGGTACAGGAGGGCAAACCATGTGCTCCCTCTCTGCCTGGGTGGAAGTGGGTGACTTGCTGTGGGGGGGGGTCCAGGGTGCCTCCTCAAGCTACACTGGATGGTGGGCTGAGTAGGGGGTGGTGTGCATGTGAAGGGGTGGGGCTGAGGGTAAACATGAAAAGACAAACAATGGCACACAGAGGAGACAGGGGAAGCATGTTACTGGCTTACTCTGCTTAACACAAAACACTGGGAGAGGGGAAGTGGAGCACTGGACCTACCACAGAAGGGTTGACACAGGGGTTGCTGCTGGAGCAGCTACAAGGTAAGCAGTGTTGGCTTTTGGTAAAGGGGCCTCACTGGCATTATGGGGTCTCCTCTTCCTACAGGCAGTTGTGGCAGTAGGTGCTTGCTGATGATGGGTGAGACAGGGGAGGAGGGCTGTAAGTCCAGGCAAAGGTGGTCTTTGGAGGGGGGAGGGAAGAAGTAGGAGCCTGAGGCAGCTCAACCAGACTCTTGCTGATCCCTGGCCCAGCAGCTCCAGCAGCAGCCAGGGGAAAGTGCTAACACCCCATAGGGAACACCAGAGGCTGAGCAAGGTGGATCTATCTTCTGACCTACTTAACTGCACTTCCCATGTTTTTATACTTTTAAAGCAAGCGCCAGTGCCTTTGACCTGGATAAATCCCAGTCTAGGCAGGTTATTAATTTAGGCAATGGAGTCTTCACTTTGACACTAATATTTTCATTAGTGATTGGTTTATTAATCTTTTTAAAATATTATATTAAAAGACATCTCCCCAACCATCATTCAAATAAAGCCACAACCATTTGGGTATTATGAATTTATTACTTAAATTTATACTGTAAGTTATTTATTCTCAAATTTCTGTAGGTTGCTTAAGACATTCAAAACCTCCATCTGAGTGCCCTTCAAATTTAAGAGGAAGTAGAAATAAGAGTAAAGATTTGTAGTTCTAAGTCATCTGCAAGCGATATCATTCACAGACTGCATTCATAGTC
This sequence comes from Crocodylus porosus, assembly GCF_001723895.1. Lineage (NCBI taxonomy): Eukaryota > Metazoa > Chordata > Crocodylia > Crocodylidae > Crocodylus > Crocodylus porosus. The sequence goes on along the minus strand of NW_017728918.1, from coordinate 56,155,209 downwards.
GACAGACTGATTAAAACACTTATTAACATTTGATTAGAATGACTTCAGAAAAGTGTATGCTGGTATTTAGGCCGTCATGCTTAAAGGGCACATCTACAAATGCATTAATGCACCATTGTTACTGCACATTAAGTTTAATACCTGTAACAACAGGTACTAATTCAATGCACAGTAATCAGTGCTACTGAGCAGTAGCACTGACCCACATTCTTTTAGTTATACTAATATGCAGTAGACTAATTCTACTGCACATTAGTATATTAGCACAGCTTTTGCCATGATGCGCTAATGAGCAGTAGAATTAGTCTACTGTGCATTTACTGTCTTATGCAGATGCACCCAAAGGGATGTAACTCCAATTTATTCCAAGTGGAATCTGCGTATCTGCAAGGTCCGAAGGCACCTAACTGGGAACTGGGAACCTAGGCCTTAGTGCCCACAGGGACTGAACACTCTCTTCAAAATACAGTATTAGGGTTGCAGCATTGTTCTAACCATGAATGTCCAGAAAATGTGAGAAGCAAGGTTTATTTTGGTGGGGTTTTTTATTGAACCAAATATGTATTTGGGAAAGGTATTAAGCAAGCTTTTCAGCACAAAGTCCCCTTCTTCACAGCTTCATGTGAGATGAGAGAGATCAGCACCTTGCAGGCTATAGAAGTAATGAAAAGAAGAATAAAAATGAATAGAAGAATACAAAATAATCTACCTGTATTAGATCAGTTAAAGCATCTGTAGAAGTAGAAGTAAATGAAAAGAAGAATAAAAAGAATAGAAGAATAAAAAAAATAATCTTCCTATATTAGATCAGTTAAAGCATCCTCATAAATTTGGGGGCAATACATGCCTTCCCAAATTTTCTGCGTGACAAAATGGAAACATATTGCTTGTTTAGTCCAACTACTTTTTTGTAAGACAAGTTTGCATGAATATATGTTTTCTTAAATGAATAAGCTAAGAACGGATTTGTTTAAAAATTGCATATAAAATAAATTCAGCATTTTAACAAATGTTAGAATTCAGAGTTATAATTCATAGCAACATTAAAATTTTCATAACTCAGAAAAGCCTCGCTTATCATATTCTGTTTTTAAGAAATGCCATCTAGCTCATGTCATCAGCACAGAGTTCACCTAGACTACTGATGCAGTTGGCATTGTGTCTTTACAAAGCATGTTTGATTTTTAACAGAATTTAAAGGGCATATTTTCAAAGGGGCTCTCCAACTGACCTCCCTCAGTGCTCACATAGGCACTTATGTTCACAGGTAATAGAAACACAATTATTAGGATTTATTCTAAGTGGGAGAAGCAATCTTATACATATACAAACAATACTGATCAAAAAAGCATATCCAGGTGTTCACCCATGCAAACTTGTGCATACACAGATGGAGGAACATTTTGAAGATCTGGCTCTTAGGATTTCTACCTTCTTGGTAAGTATTTTATAAGAATTACTGTCTCTTACTATAGGCTTCACAACATCTGGCACAATGGACCTCCAGTCATGACTGGGGACTTGGGGTGCTACTGTTACTGTGTTTTCTCTCTGAATAACATGGCTCTTATGATCATGGCCCTACCTACTAACCATTGGCAATGCATAGGGGTGCACATGGGTGCACCCCCTGAAATTAGCAGTGCACGCCCTGTGATTGGCCGCCACCAATTGATGCTTAAAGCGGTTCGTTTCTCTGGAGGCCACCAAAATCACAGACACACACTCATTAGATGGCACAAAAGGTGTATTTGCAAATAGGGTCAGAGCAGAGTCAAAAACTCAGATTACTCTGAACCCACCAAG
>NW_017728918.1:56121296-56153123 GCF_001723895.1 Crocodylus porosus | reverse complement strand
CAGTGTTTCTTTCTTATCGGGTGCAAGATGCAAGCTGTGCATTTCTAACAATACTCCATTTCTAGCACGATGATGCCAGTGGTGCCTGCAGGTGGTTGCCACTTGCCACCTCCTCCCCTTGCTGCCAACACTTCTGGTCAGCACTTGCCACTCCCTGACTCCACCACCAACAGCACTGTGGCTGCCTGTGGGAGCTCCCTGCATGCCCTGCTCCCGCAGACACAGGAGGAGCTGCCTGTGGGAGCTCCCCGCTTGCTGCCGCCACACCCCCACTGCTGACACTGCTGCCTGCAGGCAGTCACTGTGCCCCCACAGCCTCCGGGGGCACATGTTGTTCATGCTACTAACCATTTATACACAACTGACATGGAGCCACTTATGATGCTGTTACCCTTTGCTTCCCAGCCCCACCAAATTGTGGAGTCTTTCTATGAAAGTGGACCAGAGGTGTACAGTAGAGCCATAACATGCCCTTAAGTGGTAATACACTTGTAACAGCTGCTGCTGGATTTGCTAAGGATCCCTGCAAAGGCAGAGTGGGAAAGTGGCAGAAGGTTGTTTTGTAAGAGCATATGCATGTTTTTCATTGGCTCTTGAGGCAGGAGAGGGATAGGGAACTCAGCCCCAGAGATTCAGCCAGGCTCAGAGAAGGGAGGGAGCCCCAGGACAACAGACCCTGGGGAGGAACCACCCTGCAGCCCGCCTGTGAGGTGAACCTGCACTCAGTGATGGGGAGAAGATAACCTGACATCCTTTTTCCCTCTGTGAGGCAGAGGTACTTGTGTAGAGGGAAAAGGGTGGTAAAGTAGACTTGCCTAGGAGGGCAGGGTGTTGATCTGGGAAAGCTCTGGGAAGAGTTAACTGAGAACCAGCCTGGGGCCAGGTGGGTGATAAACCCAGGGTTGTTTCAGTTATCAGCACAAAGGGCTGTGTCTGGGAATTGGAGAAAGGTGCTTTTGGGGAAAGGGGACAGTGTGTGTTTCTTTGCAAATACCACAGACAGCTGGAGCAGGGGAGAGCTTCTCTTCCCCATGCAAGCTCTAGCAGAGAGCACGATTTTCTGAAGCAGCAGCACCAGCCATGGTTATTGTGTTGCCAGTGTGAAGGAGAGCTCATGTCTTGTTAACCCTGTGTGCTCCTGCTGAAATTCACTGGAGTCTCAAGGTTTAAGCTGGGGAGTTGTATTGAGGGTGTCATTGATTTAATTTGTACAGAGTGTTTTAGTTCATTGATACCTGCCTTTGGCAATTATAGACATCCTGTTCTGCTATTAACCTCATTCATATGTTGACTTTTTTGTAAATAATAAACAGTGTAAATAGTTAAACTGTATGTACTCCAGTGTGTGGGGAAACCACAAGAAAGCACTCCACGGAGAGGTGGCCCTGGCCTTAGAGGCCAGAAGGCTGACTCAGGCTATTTGACATCCCAGGACCCTGAATTCGGACATGGCCATAGGTAGCACCCTGGCTAGGTTTACACACTAAATCTATATACCTAAAGCTAAAGGTTGTTCTGGGGTAACATACACTGTCCTTGGCACTGGCTTGGCACAGTATATACCCAACTTTAGGGGTCTCTTCCTGCTAGCTCCCCTTATCTTCTCCAGCTTTCCCCCTCAGTTTGTTCCACATCTTGATGGAACAAACTGACAGAGAAGGCTGTCAATGGGTGAGGAGACCTTGTTTGGGCTGGGCCCTCCTGGCCTCATCCGACTTTTACTTCAGCTGTGCCTTCTGGCTTGGGACACACTATTCAGGGCCACAAGCTTTGAGCTCAGTGGGATCTGTCCTCAGGCTCAAGGACCCATCACCCCAAGTCCTGCCACCACCTTTCAGTCCCTGACAGGCTTTGCTCTTCTGGGTATGGAATTTTTGCCCCGGTCTCCATCTTCTGTCTTTTCAATCACATTTGAAATTTGAAGTATGTCCCATGCACTTCTTCTCAGTGGCCTCTGCTCCCTTACAGCCATAACCATGGGTGACTGGTGCTACCTTAGTCAGGGGGGCATGTGCCTCCCCAGCGACCATTCAGAAACCACTGGGGGGCTGTGGCCAATCACACTGATCGTGGTGCTCCCAGAAGTGGCCACGGGGCTTCATTCGGTGCTCCCACTCCCCAGCCAGCACTCATGGGGGGGCACTGGTACTCCTGCCTGCCCCTCCCACCTAAGCGGGGAGTGCGGCCTGTCAGGGGGTGCACCAATGCTCTAGAGGGTGCATTGGGGTGCACGTGCGCCCCCGATGCATCACCACTGGCCATAACTAGAACCACCAGTACAAAAATCACCAAAAACCATATGCACTTGTTGGCTCAAAACAAAAATGGCCCACTCTTGGTTTGCTTCACCCTGGGATGGTGTTCTCCAAGCCACAAACAAAGATGCAAAATGTTCCAGAATTTATCTGGTTTCTAATGCAGAATCTCCAGTCTGAATCACCCCAGATGCCACTCTGAGCCCCTTCTTCCCGGCCCACAGTTCAGTCTCTGTCTTTCCATAAGGAGCCCCTTCCTTTTGTGGCTTCTACAGCCAGACTAACTCTCAGGCCTGAGTCTTTGGCTTATAAAGGGTGCTCTTGGTCACCTGACTCTTCTATTTTTGCCCTTGGGCTGTCAGGGACTGCCTGCACCAGGACCCTATGGCCATCTTGTTAGTTAGTTAAGTTCAGCAGCACAAGACAGCGTAACAGGAAAACAAATAATACAAGGAAGCAAAGGAACACCACACAGGTAAGGGATGAACTGGCAGACCATAAAAGAGAGTGGGAGAGAGAGGGGAGGTGGTGGGGAGAAGCCCAGGCACCCCTAGCCCCCTTTCTCTCCTCTAGTGATGGGGAAGGGGCCCCACTACCGGCAGGTACATAAAACCCTCCTGTTGAAGCCATTCCATTTTTAATAGATAAAAAAAAAAAATCACTGGGGCAGAGAGAGTTAAGCATAATTCTGCAGCCTAGTTGTTAGGATAGTCCCCTAAGAGAAGGAAGTCCTGCGTTATAGCTCTGTGTTTTACATTATATAGTTGTCATACAAAATATAGCTGATCCACAATCCCAAGTGAGTTGCCCATTCCCAGGTGAGCACCCTAAAAAGTAGACCACAGTCATGCTTTCTGTCTTAGTCCAAACAACCTTGAATTCTTTTCTGTAAAGGGGAACTGCTTCTGTGAAAGGCAAGTGAGGAGCACTCAGAATGACAAGGCTCTTTGGGTGAATCTGATATCTTTTATTAGCCCAACTTAAATAGTTGGAAAACAATTTTTAGCAAGCTTTCAGGTTTAAAAACACTTTGTCAGGCTGAGGAAGTTTCTGCAGTTGGTGTGTGTGCTCTTCCTGGATGGAATGAATAGTAAAGAAGCCAGATGCTGGGCTAGTATGCATGTGAGACAGGCAGTCAGTGAAGATGTAAATTGAAGAGTCAGTGGGTGAGAGACAGGCTGGGGGGAGGGGGGAAGAGAGAAAGGGGGGATGAATGTAGCAGTTGGATAGTGGAGAGATACCTAGGGAGTCAAATGTCAGGCAGGTTATAATGTGTCATAAATCCAATGTCTATATTTAGTCCATGATTTGTTGTATACCGGAAGCTGATGAAGTGAAGTTCATAGGTTCGTCTCTGGCAAGTGTTTTGTAAGTTCCCTTTGAGGATTAGAACTGAGACATTGGAGAGAGAGTGGTTTTTTTGTGAGAAATGTGCTCCCACAGGTAATTTGGTATTATTGTCTTTGATAGATTTCTGGTGTGCATTCATTCTGGTGTGCAGTTGTTGTTTGGACTCTCCTACACATTTTCCATCAGCGCATTTGGTGCATTGGATGAGATATATTACATTTCTGGAGGTGCAGCTGTAAGATGCAGGGATGTTGATGGCTCTGTTGTGGGGTGTAGTAACTGTGGAGGTGGTGGAGATGTGTTGGCAGGTTTTGCATTTCTTGTCATGACATGGTCTGGATCCATTTGGTGTGTTCTGGGCCCGAGAAAGTTTGCTTCTGGTGATGAAGTTAGTGAGGTTCAGAGCTTGTTTGAAGGCTAGGATGGGTGGTTCTGGGAAGATATCTTTAAGAATAGGGTCTCTTTCTAGTATAGGTTGCAATTGTTTGAGGATTTTCTGTATGGGTTCGAGGAAAGGTGATATGTCATAACCAGTGGCATGTGATTTGAGGGGGGGTTTCTTCTGTATTGCAGCAATTCTTCAAGTAGTATCTGGGTGGCTCTTTCAAACATGTGAACTAACTCTCTGGAGGAGCGTCCTTGTTGGGTGAAAGCCTTTTTAAAATTGGTGAGGTCATTGGTCTAATGAAAGATATCAGATTCACCCAAAGAACTTTGTCTGCCTATGCTCTTAGACTAACACGGCTACAACCTACAATCCTCCACCTCAGAATAGCATGTAAACTGGTGATTAGGGTATGTGGGTTTCAGCCACATCAGCAGAAGATGCTTTTGAATGATGGGGTCCTACATCCCGTGGAAGTGCTCTAACCATGGAGTTAAAAGGGGAGCACCATTACTTCCCATACCTCCAACGACTACCACTACATTTCATTTAGAGTCCTATCTATTAGGTGTGAAATAAACATCTTTGCAATCTGCTTATAGGTAATAGATAAGCAAGAGAACACTTAATTTATGGATCCTGATCTAACTTAGATTAGGCCCTGAAATGCTTAAGCCTATCAAGACTGGCCACAGTATAGTACTACTGACATCACAGGGCACTTTTACACATGCTCCAGCAGTGGTGGTGGTGGTGGGTGCTTTAATTAGAGTGGCTCTCAGAACCACTGTAAACTTCCACTGCATCTCATGTATCATTATCCCCATGCTTAAAAATGAGCTTTAGTTCAAGTGGCCCCACCACCATTTTTAAGTGTAGGGATGCTGATACATGAGACACAGAAGGCTGCTAGAGTTCAGTACTTGCCACACTCCAGCAGACTCAATTAACTGAGTGAATTCCAGCACATCGGAGCATCCTCTACACTCATGTATAGGTGCTCACAGGTATCTGACATCTGGGTGGTTTACAACCTGTTCAGTTTGCAGAAATCTGTTTACTGTATTAAATATTAGGGGTGCATCAATAAAGTTTTTCTTGGCCAATACCAAGAGCCGATTATTCACCAGGCATATCGACTAATAGTGACCCAATAACCGATTTACAAGAATTTAGCTAGGCATCATGGAGAGAAGTGCCCTGCAGGTTAGGTCTGTGGAGGGGAAGGGGCATGGGGGTACAGATCAAGGCCCCCAGGGTGAGGGAGAGAGTGGGACATGGGTAGGGGCTGGGGTGGTGAATGAGACCCTGGGCTCAGGGTGGGGAGTGAGACAGAGCCACAGGCCGCTCATCCAGGGGATCAACATCCTGTTGATTAAAAATGGCGGGGACATTTGAACTAAAGCTTGTCAGATGAGCTTTAGTTCAAGTGCCGCTGCCACAATTTTAAGTGCAGGGATGCTTCTAACTGGAGCCAAGCAGGCCAAGAGCAGATGCAGGCTGCCCACTGTGGGCTCAGAGCTCTCCACCCTAATGCCTTTGCCCCAGGAGCCATGTGCTGTCCATGCGTCCCCTACCCATCCAGCAGCGGAAGGCACAACTCACCATTGCCACAGCTGCCAGATGGGCAGGGGATGTGCAGCCAGTGAGCAGCTCCTGAGGCAAACAAGAGCCCCGAGCCCAGAGCAGGCAGCTTGTATCCACCCTCAGCCTGCTCAGCTCCAGTTAGAAGAATCCCTGCACCCAAAAATGGTGGTAGCGGCGCATGAGCTAAAGCTTCTTTGACGAGCTTTAGTCCAAGCATCCCCATCATTTTTAAGAGCAGGGATGCTGATCCCCTGGACAAGCTGTCCATAGCTCTGTCCCACTCTCCACCTTGGCCCCAGGGTCCCATTCACTGCCCTGGCTGAGCAGCAGAGGCAGCAGGCAGCCCACATCCAACATCACCCCGTGCACAAATCCCAGAAGGGAGAGCACATGCCTCCACGGGTGCACACAGCGGTGGAGAGCCACCCCCCTCCCCACAAGGCACCCCTTGTGCCCCCTGGATGAACCACCCATTGCTCCATCCCACTCCCCACCCCAGCCCTGGGCCCCATTCACTGCCCTGGCTGGGCAGTGCCCCCAGCCCCTGCCCCACTCCCTCCCTCACTGTGTAGACCTTGAGATGCCTCCCCATTCTACTTCCCTGCCCCATGCCCCTTCCCCTCCACAGACTTAACTGTAGGGTATTCTTCTCCATGCTTTCAGGCAGCATTCCTGGCCACTCAGCATCCGGGGCCCTGGCCAGAAGGCATATTATATTTATCAATACATTTTTGGCTACACTAGCCAAAAAAAGCCAATAGCTGATAATGTTAATTTTCCTTTTATTGGTGCCAATCAAATATGGCACTAATGTAACAGTACACCTCTATTAAATGTATTGGTGCACCTCATTAAATATAGAATTATTTCATGGACATACTGTTTCATCCCAGCAAGCACCAGTGCAACACATATTCCAGTTTCTACTATTACAAGAGAAGGGTACAGAGGAAATGTTTAGCTGTTTACAGAAATTAAAATTCAACCAAGTGGTTGATACAAAAATGACACTATTTTCACTGTATTACAAATTTTAAAAATTGGTATAGAATGCCATTCAAGAAACTGAATCTTCTGATTGGGCCTTACTAGCAGTTAGTAACAAAAGAGAAGGTATTTTTGCTTGCAGAACTTCAGATGTGTCTACACAAGATGCTCTACTGCACAGTAGACTAATCTACTGTGCATTAACGCATCACCATCTACACATGTGCAGCATTTAATGTGCAGTACACTAGTCTAATGTGGAGGTGCCTACTATCTGTAAATACAAGTAGTAGATTAATACCACAGTAATTTCTGTGCAGTAGTGCACATGTAGACTGCTGACTGGAAACAAATTTCTCCTGGTCAGCCAAGGCAGCAGGAGGCAGAAAAAACTGCCCCTTCCCCCAGGCAGCTGCTTCCCAGCCCTATGCCCCTATCTGCCAGTCATGGGGCTGGGAAGCAGTAGCTATCAGGGGGCACATTTTCCCAACCCCATGCCCCAGTCTCCCAAGCAAATTTGCTCCTGATGGGAACAAATGTAGACGCTCTGCTGGGGAAAGCTTACTGAGAAGTGTTTTACTGTGTAGTAAGCTTTCTGGGCATTAATTACATGTGTAACCATGTCTTTCATGGAGCAAAGATATTTTCCAATTTTGTTCTACAAAGTGCATGCCAGCAAGTCATGTTATATTAGGACAGGAACCATGTCACAACATTTGTCGTACATGCTGACCTTTTCCATATAAAACAGGTGCCATATGGATTTCCATCTGTACCTAGTGCTTCTCAAAGAAAAAATTCAGAGACCCTAACTACACTGGACTACAAACTGATTATCCAAATGCCATTATCAATTCCAGACATCCATTAAAAACACCTACAGGCCATATCACAATGCACCAGGACTGAAATTGAACTTTGCTAAATGTCACTTCAGACAGAATTGTTTTTTCTTAGGTATGTAATGTCACAAAATGTGCTGAGAGCTGACTCAGTTTGTGCAGTTGCAGTTGCAAAGACACAAGCTCTGAAAGACTTCCAACCATGATGTTTTGTTTTGGGTCACATATGGCATGGAAAGTTTATATCCAAGCTACATACAACTGTTGTGCAGCTAGTTTTTGAAATTGTGACTACCCTGGCACTTAGATTGATCCTGCATTACCAGCTTTTCACTCTAGCTGTGTCCACATGAGTGTGGACATTTGTTTCCCCAGGGACAAGAAACAGCAGCACATGTTATGCCCCTGCTACTTGTCCCTGGGGAATGTCTGTGCCACATGCGCTGTAGCGCATGGCAGCTTACCCTGGGTGGGGTAGGGGAGGCTGGGGCCAGCACTGGACCCCCTTACCTGGGGTTCTGGGACCCTTCTGGGGCAGCAGCAGTGGGGACCCTGATGTTAAAAGCATGGCCAACAGTCAGAGTGTGGCTCCAGCTGGCTAGGCTCTGGTTTTGAGTAGTGCATGGTTCTGCTGTATATGCTGCTCTGCTTTTTTAGTGCATGGGTCTTTTGACCTTGGGATCTCCTGGGGTCAACTCCACCCCCCCCACCCCCCACACACACACACACACACCCAGAGCTGCTACCTTGCACCATGGAGAGCAGCTGAATGTACAGTGTGTGGCACCACAGACATGTCTGCAGCACCACATGGTCACGCTTCTCTGGATGCAGCCTCTGAGGGCACACCTACACATGTTATTAATGCTCTAATAGCTTACTGCACAATAAGCCTTCCCTGGGAGCACATCTACATATGCTTCCTATTGGGAGCAAATCTGCTCCCAATGGGAGCAGCTGGGTACAGGGCTGCTCCTACCCTGCTTTGGCCCCCTGCAGCATCCAGAGCTCCAGGCTCCCTCAGGGTGCTAGCCCAGGATCTGGCAGGAAGCATGGGGCCAATACCAATGTACACGGGGCCAGAAGAGCTCTGCCAGCTGTAGCAGCAGCTGTCTCCTGCCCCATGCCACATGCACATGGGAAGGGTCCATGCTGCAGAGCCTTCCCAGACCTGTGCACAAGGGGACAAGCTCTGTGTCCATCAGGGCTTCCCCATGCAGCTGGGGGATGGCTGTGAGCTGTCCCGCTTCTGGGGCAGTGTTCACTGTTACACATATCTTTTGGACAGAACAGAGCTAGACATGTTTAGTCAGGCACCCTGAGCCAACCACTTTGCTTTTGCTGCTGGCTTTAGCTAAGGACCCACTGTTCATGGTCCTCGCCTCTCCTGCAGCCAGATTAGTCAATAGCACCACAAGGCCACCCTGAGTTTGTAAGAAATGCAAAAGAAACAAACAAAATTCAACAAATAAACTGCCGCTTAGTTTTTCACTGGCTCCAAGTCTGTGGCTTGCTAGGCTTTTCCCAGCCTTTGCTCCCCCCCGCATCACCTCTTATATTTCAGGGACTTTGAAGAGAACCCACATGACTTCCGTCTCCTGGCGGCTGCTTGACCTCAACTGACGCCAGGCTCAGGGTAGCGATGTTCTCTGCCTCTGCCAGTTCAGTCACATCCAGCAGCTGCTTTCAGCATCTTTTATTTTCCCCCCACCCTGTTCACATGGGCCAGTTCTTCCTCATTACCTACATGTGGGTTAGCTTTCTTCATGGGAGGCTCGCTGCAACCCTGGCCCTGGATCCTCAGCCTCTGGTGAGTCCCTCCATGTCTGGGGTGGGAGTGAGGAATGCTTCTAGGGTATGGGGATGTTCAGGGCCCTGCACACCCATAGTAACAGGGCTGGGCCCTGTTACAAGCAGCTCTGAGCCAGCCCCCAACTGCTTGGAGATTTTCCCATCCAGCCAAGGGCTGTCTGGGAGCTGCCCAGAAGCAGGACAGCTCCAGGCCAGCCCCTGGCTGGGTGGGGAAGCAGAAAGCTCCTCAGTCCTGGCACTGCTTGGCTCCTGGCCCCTGTGGGGAGTCAAGAACTTAACAGCACTGGGACGGGGGAGGGCAGAGAGCTACCTCATCCTGGTGCTGCTTAACTCCTGGTTCCTGGGAGGAGCTGGAAGCTGAGCAGTTCCCCATCCCCTGTGCCCCCCTGATGTTAGGCCTGACTGGGAACAACTTTGCTTCTGGTCAGCATCTACACATGTGCTACTGCACAGTTAGTTAAGTACTTGTATTTCGGGTAGTAGCTTGCTAACTGCACAATAGACTAATTTACTGCACAGGAAATGGTGTGCATGTGTAAGCGGTGCTGTTTTACTGTACTGTCTGAGTGCTTCAGACTACAGGCTATATTGCCAACAAAAGAACAGAATGGATGCTGGAGAAGAAAGTTCTTGCACTGTCTCTCAGTCACGTGATAAGAGATTAGTAGCCCATGTAGTCATTATGACCAGCCCCTTCCCTAGCTTATATGTAGGAAAAGCTTGTGATTGAGACTTTGACAGTGCACCACTTGACTTGTCCATCATCCTGATACATTGGTTTAATCAATGGCCAGAACTAGTTTTTACATCACAGTCACAGAATTGTTTTCCTTTTTACTGCCTCCAGCAGAGAAGAAAATACAGAAGAATTAGTATCTGACAACAAATCACTGTTCACCTCCTTGGACTTCGAAACTTTCCTGAGAGAGAGAGAAACATAATATACCAAAGGTCATTAGGGTACCATCCTCAAGCAAAAGAAGAAATTGAAGACTTCATGATAAATTTGTAAAATTTATACACAGCTAGTCCAGAAGAAAAGGCTTAGAAAATCTTCACTATAGACTTCCCATAAACTTAGAGGCTTGAACACCATGCAATAATGCAGAAGTCATCTGCTGATTCTCTGCATGAGAGAGAGAGAGAGATGCATACAAAGTTGAATGTTACTGAATTATAGATACTAGGTAAAAGGGTCCAAAGAAACAATAGAAATAAAAGGGTCCAAAGAAGTAATAGAAATACAAGGTATACACAGACCAACAGCATGGCACCAAGGATTGGAAATTCAAATATGGGTTCACTAATCTAAGTTCTCTCTACCCTGCCAGAATCCTGAGAAATAAAGGATTCCCCCCCCCGTCAAAGTTGACAGATGGATGACATGGGATGCTATCTACCTCCCATCTATTTACCAACAGAGATGGAAAACAGAGATGCTTCAGATTGTTTATCACTAACTAATTACTTAACATTACCTTCCTCAGGACAAGACACTAGCTAGGAGAGAGAAGTGTTACTACAGCTTGGTGACTACCTACGCTGCACAGACTAGAAACTATGTGAAAATTGAAATAAAAAAGAAAGAATTTAGTTTTAGTTGTAATTAAATGTTTTGTAATTATAGTTACATAATTACTTGTTTCCCCATTACTGATTCCTGATATTTCTTTATTCTGTGAATTGAAAAGAATCAGAGAAACCCACCAGGACATGGTTATTTTCCAGCTTAGCCCATTGCGGCAGCTATGCAGCTGTGAGCCCTCCCAGGTTTGATTGACAGTTAGTGGTATTAAACTCATCTGGCGTGTCTCAACACTCAGCCACTTCGGAGCATACACAAAGAAGCCTTTGAGCTCCTGAACAACTTGAAGTTTAATCACATCTAGGGTTAGGCCACAACTGAATAAAGATGGCAGTTTGGACTTAGATGTCTTACTCTTGAGATTGAGGTGTCAAGAGCAGCCATTTCTAGGTTTGGTGTGTACAAGTGGGAGCAGGTGGGCAACTTACTTGGGAATGTCTTTCCCATGACAGACTGTAGACATCGCAGTTCAGACATATCTCAAGTTCTTTTTTGAATCAGACCCACTTTAAGGCTTTAATTAGCAATGCAATTAAACATGAGCATAAATTTAAGTATGTGAGTAATGCCCGTTCATTTAAAACTAGTCTCAATTCATTTTGTTTATTTAAAAACAACTATTTTTCTTAGTAATGTTGCCTATTTGCTTGTACAGGAACAACATCAGAAATAACAGATACTTCCGCGGCAGGGAGATGAAAGCAATAAAATAATCTGCTCTCCTTTTGTTTAAATGAAAAACACCATTTGAGCAACATGCTGTTATTTCACTTACTACATTTCATACATCTCACTGACCCACTTAATGCATTTCCAATAACATTAAATAAACAGTCAAATGAAAAAATCAATAAAGCAAAGAAAATACTCTGACATAGCACTTACTCTGTCTCTAACTGCATACTTTTCCCTATAATTAGCATATAAACTATTTCTTAATTGATTTTTGAATATGCCTGCAACTATTACAAATTCAAAGGAGCATAACCTTTCATGATATAAAGGTCCATGAGAAGTAAAACAAAATCCTTTCACATGGTATCTTTTCATTAGCCTAACTGAGCAAAACTCAACATTCAACTCAACACCCAAACATCTCAAATGTTTATCTAAATTAATATCAGAAGTATAGCACATCTGGTGCTAAGCTGGCAAAGTCACCCTCACGTGGCTGCCTGGACTCTGCCTTACTTGCCCTCTCAGGGTCATAGTTTCATAGTAGGTAGGGTCAGAAGGGACCTGGGCAAATCATTAAGTCGGACCCCCTGCCCAGGGCAGGAAAGAATGCTGGGGTCAAACGATTAGGTGATTATCCAGCCTCCTTTTGAAGACCCCCAGGGTAGGAGCGAGCACCACTTCCCTTGGAAGCTGATTCCAGATCCTAGCTGCCCTGATTGTGAAGTAGTGCCTCCTAATATCTAGCCTAAATCTACTCACTGTCAACTTATAGCCATTATTCTTTGTCACTCCTGGTAGTGCTCAGGGGAACAGGGGACCATTGCCTGATGGTCTCCCTTGGCCAGTTTATAGACAGCCACCAGACCCCCTCTCAGCCTTCTCTTGTGAAGGCTGAACAGGTTCAGGTCCCACAGCCTTCCCCCCATAGGGCCTGCCTTGTTGCCCCCAATCATGTGAGTGGCCTCCTTCTGGACCCTCTCGATGCTGTCCACATCCCTCCTGAAGTGTGGTGCCCAGAACTGGACACAGTACTCCAACTGCGGCCTGACCAGTGTTGCATAGAGGGGGAGGATCACCTCCTTGGACCTGCTCGAGATGCATCTGTGAGTGCACAACAAGATGCGGTTAGCATTCCTAACCACATCCTCACGTCGTCAGCCCATGACTCTGAGATCTTTTTCTGCTTCTGTGCTGATGAGAAGGGAGTTCCCCAGCCTGTAGGTATGCTGCTGGTTCTTCTTCCTCAGGTGCATCACCTTGCACTTGTCAGCATTGAAACCCATCCTGTTCTCATCTGCCCACCCCTGTAACCTGTCTAAATCTAATTGCAGCCTGTTCCTCTCCTCTAGCGTGCCCACTTCTCCCCACATCTTAGTGTCATCCACAAATTTGAACAAGGTGCTTTTCAAACCCTCGTCCAAGTTGCTGATGAAGATGTTGAACAGTGTGGGCCCGAGGACCGAGCCCTGGGGAACCCCACTGCCCACATCCCTCCAGGCTGAAAATGACCCATCCACCACCACTTTCTGGGTGCAGCCCTCCAGCCAGTTGGTGACCCATCTGAATGTAGGCATTGACACCATAGTTGCCTTATTTTTTAATGAGAATGGGGTGAGAGACAGTGTCGAAGGCCTTCCTAACATCCAGAAAGACTACATCCACTGTGACACCTACATCAAAGGATTTTGCGACCTGAAGGTAGAAGGCCACCAGGTTGGTCTGACAGGACCTGCCTCTAATGAACCCATGTCGGTTGTCCCTAAGCATAATCTCCCCTGCTGGTCCCTCGCAGATGTGCTCCTGGATGATTTTCTCAAAGAGCTTCCCCAGGACCAAGGTAAGACTAACGGGCCTATAGTTTCCTTGGTCCTCCTTCCTCCCTTTTTTGAAAATGGGGTCCCAACCTGTTATCTCACCTGACACACCTTGACATTATGATTGGACATGGAGTCTGCTCATAGACAGTGGGGGGTGAGGAGAGTGTTAGGCCTTTGAGATGAGGCCCCCTGGCCTTGACCCACTTTACTCTGGATGGGCCCCTCCACCTGAGGTCCAGTGTCTCAGGACCATAGCCTCCCAGGCTCCAGCTCCAGCACTGTCCTTGCAGGCTCTGGGCCCCTTAGCCCCTGGTCTCACCCTCACAGGCTCTGGGCCCCTTGGCCCCTGGCCTTGTCCTTGCAGGCTTTGAGCCCCTCAGTCCCTGGTCTTGCTCTTCTGGGCTCTGGGCTCCTCAGTCCTTGGTCTTTTCCTCATGGGCTCGGGGCTTGTACCCCTACTCCTTGTTGTCTGATACCACCGTCCTTCCACTAACACCAATACTAGACCCTTTGAAGGGTTTAGGATGTGGAGAGCCCTTTGCACCCTTCTCAGTGGCTTCTCCCACCCTTACAGCCACAATCTGGTCCTCCAGGTTTTAAACAAAAATGAAAAGATATGAGCATCTACTCTCAAATTGAATGCTCCTCATCCTGCGTTAGCACTACACCATGGCAAAACTACCTTGCAAGGCCCCAAAATACTGAACCTTGGCTGCCTGGTGATGCAGGGGCTTCCTGCAGCTTCCCTGCAGCCTGGAGTCCTTCCTCCTTGTTTGGTTAGTCTCCACTCCTCCCTGGAGCCCTGTTTCCTGCAGCCTGTAGGGTCAGATTGCCCCCCTTGCTTCAGGTCCTGGGCTTGTATGCCTCTCTCTGGGTCACCTGACCTATTACTTCCACCCCAGGAATGTCAATTACTGGCTGCACTGTGCTGGCTGCACCCAGGGTGGGTGGCCATTTCATTCAAGGGCTGTCTGCCACTATCAGTTTGTCCAGGAGGCTTGGCTTCTCCTCTCCTTGTAGGGGCCCCATTACAGAAATTTACAGAACATGGGCATGTGGGCCCAAATCCATGAAGTTATTTAGGCACCTAATTCCTACTGGTGTCTGAAAACTGCAGGTCACTTCACAGCTCTTCACTGCACAACACTGAGATGCAGTACAGCCGAGGTCCTTCAAGGTACTTAGTGCCCCTTTTATTTAGTTAAGCACCAATGGTCAGGTCCTACCCCACCTATCTGGCACATAAGTGTACTCCTAATCCATCCTCATCAAGCCTCTAAAAACTGTTAATCGTAAAAGTGTGTGTGGTGGGGAGAGGGAGAAGGTTCTCTTAACTGTGTTATGTAACTTAGGTTTAAAGGTAAGGTGACAGTTGTGTTACAAGAGTATAGGCAACCTCCACTTAATGTGGTTTTGCTTAGCGCTATAGTGAAATGGCTCATTTTATATACATACCTGATTCCACTTAGCGCTCAACAAGTTTTATTATAAAGAAGCAGTGATGGCAAGAAGGGGTGAGTGAGTGCATGGGTGTGAACATGGGGCCTGCAGCAGTGCCCAGGGCCAGGACCAGCAGGGGCCCAGAGTAGGGCAACAGGAGTGTGGAGCTCCTGTTATGTAGCTCAAGCGGCAGCAAGAAGCAGCAGTAATGATTTATATCTATCTATATTAAACCCTATGGGGAAATGGTTTACACTTAGCACAGTTCCACTTAATGCTCGTTTTTTCCAGAACATATTAAGAGGGGGTTGCCTGTATATGCATTAATGCATTTGCTAAGGGGCCTCCCAGCACTGGGGCCATATACAGATGGGACCAAGAGTCTGCACTTCACATGCAACCAAAACGCAGAGATGTGGGATTCTGGGTCCCAGCTCTGTGAAGCACAGCCTGGATTCAGAGTCCCACATGAGCCCAGGGGTGTCACAGACCACCAAGCCTTGGAGATCATGCAGCCACAATCCCCAGGGCTTAGGATTTTCCCCTTGTAGCTGGGAGCCCTGTCAGCTGGGCTCCAGCTACAGGAGAGAGCCTGTTGCATGTAAATTAAAGCTCAATAACAACCAGCTATAAAGTTAAAGCAGGTCAATAGCAACCAGCTTTGAGGTCTAACTTTACAGCTAGTTGGAGCTTTTTATCACGTGATAGCTATTTTGAATGTGTAGCTGGTATCAAGGTAGTTGTGCAATTAACCAGCTAACTGTATGATACCTGTAACATGTAGAGAGGGCCTAACAGCATAACTTTAATGGATCACCCATGCTTATAAATCAAGGCCTTTCCTCTCTCCTTGTAGGGTAGTCCTGTCATCTAGGTGTTAGGAGCCTTAATTTGATGCAAAAATATATCTATAAGCAGATTTAATAGCTTGGTTTATTTTGTTCTTGTTCCTACTACAGTAACATTGTTAAATAATCCCATATGCAGGGCTATTTTTTCAGGATAATTCTTGATTATATTCTGATCTGTTTTTCAGATCTTTAACCATGATGAGTCTTCTACATATTTCATAATTGATTGATTTATATGAAAGGATAGAATATGAAAACTCCATGCCTTTAGAGCTTCTTGGTGTGAGTATTAAATACTGTAGCCTACTGCTATTTAAATCAATGGCAAAATTCCACTGACAATGCAGCAGAACCAAAGGTGTAGCCCGGGCAGTGCTGGCTGCCAGCAGTGGCAAGATCAGCTACAGCACAGCCAGCTGCTAGCTGTAGCAATGACTACTTTTGTACATACCTCCCAAAAGGCAGAACCCATGGCTGCTGCCCTGATCTTCACTACTGAGTGAGGCCATACATTACTGAGTAGAACCATATACTATCAACTCTTCTCCTCTTTGTTGTTTTGTATGAATTACTGGATATTTCTTGGACAGCTATGGAAAGATTTTTTCCTGAGCCAAACAAGATGGACTTAAGACTCATGGCAGCATTTTATTAATCCCCTTGTTATTTATGTTGCAATAGGGTTAAAATATTGAGGCATGAAGTTCCAGAAAACTTACAAGAGGTGAGGGGTTTTTATATATATATTTTATTGGACTAACCATATACTTGAGAGAAAAGTGGCACAGCATTTGACCACTCACTGAATCTTGATTAGAAGTGTGATTGATGTGAGCATATGCCAATCCCAGCTTATTTTTGTTCTAGACCAAGCACAGGCCCAATTTATCCAGGGATGAATGCAGTATCAAAAATTAAAATGCTTAAAAAGCATATAAAGATGTTTGATATCACATAGAGATATGCTCATTCTTTACCAGAGAACCTTTATCTATCACAAGATAAAAGAATAATTTTCTTCTATTATATGGTCATATTTTCCATTATATTCCATATTTTCCTACCTAAGATACATTGTATCTCAACCCAGTTAGTCCATATTCAATTTGGGTAGGTATAAGAATTTTTGCTACTCTACCATTTTCCTGATGTTTAAAAATTCAAAATAAAAATGGATTTTACAGGCTACTGTAGTTTATTTTACATTTAAAATTATTTACTTTTAATATAATGGCTTCTTACATAATTACAAAATGTTCACAGTTCTAGTTGTAAGTTTCTAAACTGTTAACACTAATGGAATATAATTATGTGACACACCTCAACTTTAGTAAGCCTTCTTGGCTAGGGACAGACATTCAAAAAGCTTGAGCATGAATTGATTCAATCTTTGCAGATTTGTCTAACCTGGCTAGGGAATAGATAACACACTGTTTATCACCCCATTTAGAAAACAACAGAGGGACATTACCAACTACCTGTTGATTCTGCCTTTGTCCCGTTTGCCACAGCACAGACCATTGTCAGCATATGATCTGCTAGCTAATACACGGACACCTCTCAGCAAGGCAGAGGGGAGGGGGGAATTTCTGCTTAGCAGGGAGTGGTGAGGGGGAGGTGGAAGTAGCCTGCAGTCTCTGCCTGAGCTGCAGTCAGGGAGCAGAGGAGAGAGGCCAGCCCTGCTGTGGAGCAGAGAGCCCCGCCCAGCCCAGAGAGCATGCCTGGATGCTGGGGGAGTCTGTTTTACTTAAACCGCATAAACCGGTTTGAGCTAAATCAGTTAAGTTTTATACTACCGTCAACCATGTTTATCTCAAATGGGTTTCAGCCATTTTCAAACTGGTTTATGTGCACTGAACATCTGTTCTGTTACATGTTTAAACAAGTTTCTTATCACTTAAACTTAAATTATTTATGTGTAATTTCTGTTCCTAGCCCTGATGTTTTTTCCTAGGACAGTTTCACAAGCAAATTTCTATGCGGGGAAGGGGTGTAGTAGTAACTGTTAACTCCCTTCCTGAGGGCTGGCATGATGACATCAACAGGAAGTAGTTAGCCATCTTTGTGTGTGTGTTGTTGCAATAGAGCCTGTTTGAGAGCAAGAAGTCTCCCTGCCTTTTCCAAAGCTATGACATAGCACAGGAGGGTGCATACCTGGTTAAATAATCATACTTGAAGTGTAGTTATTAATTGCATAATCTCAAACTGGAAGGTGGTATCAAGTGGAATCCTCACGCGCCTAGCTTGGGTCTGGAACTGTTTAGTAACTTAATTAATGACCTAACTAATGGAATTCAGTGTATATTTAGTACATTTTTGGATAACACCAAGCTGGGCAAAGTTGTAAGCATGTTAGGGATATGTTTAAGACTCAAAATAACTTTGATGAAATGGATTAAATTCATTGAGGACAAGTGCAAAATACTACATTTAGGAAAGAACAGGGAGGGATCCATAGAGGGTGTGGTGGCACAGTTCCACCCTCCCCCCCTTTGTATGCTAAACACTTAGGGAACATCTACACGAGCAAGCACTGACTATGACACCACTTCTACTGCACAGTAGCAATCAAAAACAACCCATGCGCCTCCAGGACTGCACAATACCAGCTGTGCAGTCAAAGGCACATGTAGACATGCCCTTAGTGAACTCTCTGAGTTCATCAGCATATCAATGCAGCTCCTGCTATGAACTCTGCTGATGCACTGCACTCCATGAGCTCACTGGCTGGTTGGCATGGGGTGAGCCCAGAGACCGTGCTAACATGCAGCCCTGGAACTGGGGGGTTGAATGCTGCTGCTGTTTGCTCTTTCCCTCCATATCCCCCCTCCCCCCATCCTCAATTCAGCAGCAGGAGAAGAGAGGAGACGATCAGCTAATAGTAGCTGATCATGGAGCTCATGGACACTCAGATCCTACTCAGTGAGCTCGTGGACACTCAGCTCCTACTTTTATGCAGCTTCAGAGGCCTTTCCATTAGTGCATCCAGGATACATACACAGCCACACTTCAGCTGAGTGGTACCTGCACAGTGAAAACAGCTTACAGTGCATGCACTTGCCATAATCCTGCATGCCAGTTAGCAATCTTAGTTCTCTGATCTCATTGCATGCCAGCACAGCTCCAGCTGGGAGCTCCACATGTGCTGTGTGTGGCAGGAAGCCACCTTTGTTTCTCCCCAAAATCTCTGTGCTGTGACAATTTGATTACGATGGGCCCAGCAGAGGAGACACACCCTTACCCTATCTCTTTAGGTAACTTGAGCTGGTTACATTCCTGAGGGAGCGGGGAAACTTGCTCCCTCTGCCTACATGACTGGTATCAGCTACCTAGGTAAGGGGCTTCTACTTGGTGGGCTAGAGTCTGCCCAGCAACTAGTGATGTATTTCAAATTGGTTGGCTGCCAACATGTGCTGGCCTCCATTGGACCAGGTGAACGAGGTCACAGGGGCTATATAAGTTAAGACTGCCCAGGAGGAGGGGGCAGCAGCCATGTGGGGGGACTCAGACTTAGAGAGGAGCTTTACCATCTGAAACTGGCTCTCTCCCCCATAACTCATGAGCTAGGAACGGCCTGCCTCCAGAGAGAATCTCCAACAGCCTCTGGATGATGCTTGTGAGTAAGCTACTCAAGATCTGATTAGATATATAGCTGGCGGTAACTCAGATGCGTGATCAAAAGGCTACCTCAGCCAGACTGTTTTGCTCTATGGGATTTCTATGATATTGCTCTATCTTGTACCCTATTTTCACCCTACCCCTGTAATCAATAAAGTTCTCTTTTGTGACCGGTGTAGGAGAGTTATTGAGGGGTGGGTCTAAATTATGCCTAAGAGGACCCTTAGGTCTGTGGACTAAGGGAGACTTTCCTTTTTGGCCCCTGATTTTGGGAAATGCCCCAAGTGCCTGTACTGGGTCAAATACCTGTAGGACTCTTAGGCCTGTGTTTCCCCAAGGACACAGGGCTGAGAGAGTCCTTTCTCAGGGTGGTGGCAGCTTATGTTACCTCCAGCTAGTGAGCGTGCTCCAGGAAGGGGGTCAGCCGGACACGAGGCACCCCTAAGGAGGCACTTGGAGCCTGGAAGCTGGTTGGGCGCAGTGAGGTGGGTGGCTCAATGCAGGAGTGCCCCCTACTGGCCCACCACACTGTGAACACTACAAACTCACTGGTTGGTGCAGGGCCTATACAGAACTTCAGTGTCACTACTACCCATGCCTCTTTAACCCTGCTGCTGAATTTGGGGAGGGAAGGGATGGAGGAGGGAGAGGAAGAGTGAACAGCAGCTGTACTCACTGGACTCCAGTGCCGAGTGCAAGGAGGGGTTCCAGGCAGATCCTACACCAACCAGGTAGTGAGTTTGTGGTGCTCATAGCATATGTGGAGCTCCCAGCAGGAGCATGGAATGTAATCTGGCATGCAGTAAAATCCCAGATTGCTCGCTGGCAAATAAGGATTGAAATGTTACAATAGACCACAGCCTGAATAGGGTAAACAATGTAATATTTATGCAAAAAAAAGCAAAAACATGCTTTACATATTAAGAGAAGCACTGAGTGCAAGTCATGGGATATGATTCTTCCATTCTATTCAGCCTTAGGGATCCCTTACCTGGAGAATTCTGTCAAGTTTTGGGTGCACACTTCAAGAAAAAAAGTAAATAAATTGGAAATAGTGTTCAGAGAGCAACAAAAATGATTAGCGATCTATAAAACATGATATCCAGAGAAAAAAAGGCACACGGGGCAAGATTTTATAACTATCTCCACAAAAAGCAGACAAAAAGGGTTGCTAGAAATAGGTCAATTTTTCTTTGTGTTTCCAAGTGGCAGGACAACTGATGGGCTTGAAGTGCAATGTGGAAGATTTGGATTAGATATTAGAAATAGCTATCTAACTCTGATCAGATATAACATTTGTCATACATTGTCATAACAAATTGTAACATGCCAGATGTTAAACCAATTTATCCCTGGATAAAAATAACAAACCAGGCACAAAGTTTCTGCTCATTGAAATAGCATCTTCTTTGTGGTGCAGGCATATCCTATGATAATTTTACTGTTGGCATGTTATGATTTGCTGTGCAATAGTCACATATCATGTGCAACAAATGTAATGCCTGATGGGAAAGGGAGCTCAGTCATTAGGGCTAGGGACAGGCATTCAAAAAGCCTAAACCTGAATTGATTCAATCTTTCCAGGTTAATCTAACCTGGCTAGGCTGATCCAGTTTGTAACCAGACAGACATCCCAGAAATGCAGGCACATGCCTCCCTTCCCTTCTACAATGCTGACTGGAGGGGGTGGCCAGGCCCTGGCAGGATGCTCTGATTAGGGAGGGGTGTAAACCCCCACGCTACCTGCACCATCCCAGGCTTTTCCCTTCTGGCTGCTCCAGTGGTGGGAGTGTTGCCAAATGCCAACTCCACTGCTAGCACTCTGAAGCAAGGAAGAGTATGCAGTGCATGCAACTGTTGATGATCCGGAGCTTTTCAGTCTCCCTCTCCCTACTTCTTTATACTGTCTGCAGCAAACTTATAGGCAAGCAAGCCAGCAGGGAACTGATAATAGTGTTTATACCTGATCAGAAAAATAATAGCCTCTCTCCGTTAGTTCAAACTCTTCTTAAACAGCTTACCAGCTGACCTGTTGATTAGCTCCAAAAAGTCCTAAGCAGTCATTGTTTTGTCGGCCTGTCCAAGTGAAATTGGAGGCACTCACAGAAACCTCTCAGCATTAGCTAGCATACCACATGCTATGTGGGGCTGGGGTCTGTGCTGTGGGAGATAGGAGTGGGGAGGTGGGGAACCCTGGTTCAGCAGCAAGCAGCAAGGGAGGGGCAGGTAGGGGATGGGCAAGCCAGGCAAACCCTGCTGTGCCTGCAATTTCTGTCAGAGCTGTAGCCAGGGAGCAGAGGGGAAGAACCAGCCCTCCTGTGGAGCAAAGAGCCCAGCCCAGCCCAGCGAGCATGCCAGGATGCTGGGGGAGTCTAGGTTATTTTAAACCAGGAAGGGGTCTGGGACAGCCATTGCATAAACTGGTTTGAGCCAAATCAGTTAAGTCTGATACTACATTCAACCAAGTTTATCTCAAACAGGTTTTAGCCACTTTCAGACTGGTTTATGTGCACTGAACATTGGTTCTGTTACAGGTTTAAACCAGTTTCTGATCATTTAAACTGGTTAATGTGTAAACCTAGATGACCTCTTAAGGTCATCTTCCAGTTCTGTTTTTCTATTTTTCTGTTATTTTTCTATACATTTAGGACAGAAAAAGATTGACTCACACATTTTATCTGCTAGGATTTTGAGAGGAACTATATTATTATCCTCTCTGATGGTTTCATACCTCCAGACATAAAGAAACTTATTACAATTTGTTACCAGAATACATTCTACAGTATATTTATTTCAAGATAACAAGAGAATAGATTAAGTCCAGAATATAAATATGGGTCTCCTGAGTTACTCACAAACTCCCATTTCCCCTCCATTATAAGTTAATCATGTTAGGACACTTCATAGAAATCAATTAATTAAAACATTTATCAACACATATTCTACAATTATTTTGTGACTGTGGAGTGAAGGGGCCAGCCTAAGTGCCAAAATGCTGTACATTAAGGCCCTGATTTTGAAAAGATTTATGCATGTGTTTAATATCAAATCTGAGTAATCCTATGGGACTGCTTACATACTTGAAGTTAAATCAATGAATAAATCTTTGCAAGATACATGTCTGACTGTCAGGAAATCGAATAGTCATTTTTAGTGACAGTGTATTATGCAAATTCCTGGCCAGACAGACTACTAAGTGTAAACAGATTTCATGACACACCCATCAAATCTCACTACTACATTGAATTAGACCTCACCTTCCCTGCACACAACCATGGATGTGTGAAAGGCACATTTCATTAGATTAAAGATGCAAATCTGCATATAATATAACTCCTCAGTAAACAGTTAAATAATCAGCAAGAAATGCAACTGCCCATGTCTATATACCACAGGATCTCCCACCAAATTGGTTATGTATCATGTTGTTTTTTATGTAAAATGTTGTTTATTATTCGTACACCTCCTAAAGTGTGTGAGGCACCTTACAAATAAAAAGCAGTGACAACTCCATTCCAAGTAAGCTAGCATTCCAATTTTAAAGCCTAAGTCAGTTCCCTTGAAGTCAATGGGTAGCTTTTAACTTACCTTAATGGTGCTGGATGGGACATTTATCAGCAAGGGAAAAAAAGTAGTAATGGCCAAAGGAAAAAGATGAGCTTTGTAAGAGTTATCACCTACTAAGACTGGCCATGTGTGTCTCCTGAGGCATTAATGATCAATTTGGGTTATCTTATTTGCATGATTGGTTTGCAATTTGCTCATAAACTATTAAATGCAACTGAATGAGCAACTGTTCTACAAATCACAGTTGTAAAAAATAGAAGTGAGAAAAACCTGCAGATTCTAAAGCCAGATAAAACTTGAATCTTGCAAACTACTCCACATAAGCTGTTTTTTGCAGAAGCCTTTACTCTACAATGCCCAGGGTAACAGAAATCCCACTGAGTCTTATTACATGAAATTGCTCATAGAAGTCAGCAAAAATTGGAGATGGGATTGTTTAAATTAAAAGCATTACATTCAAAGGTCCTCAAAGCTCCTGGTAAAGCAGCAAGTTGGCATGGCAAGGGGCAGAAAGAGTCTAGAAAGGAAAGGAAATGTTTACAGCTGAACTAACTGAATGTGCTTGGAATTGGTTAATGTTACTGAGATGAGGTGCACTGGAGGAAACAAGCTTTACGTGAAACTGGCACCTGAAACACCGGGATCCACTACAACAATGTTGGGCCTTTTCTGCCCTGTGCTCAGTTCCCTCCTCAGCCTGATTAGATTCAAACCCCATATTTCTCACCTCCCTGTAGTGGTCCCTGGCCCTATAGAGCAGTGGTTCTCAAGCTTTTTCGTACTGGGATCCATTTGCTAAGAGTGATGGCTTGTCCCAACCCACATCCTCCTGGCCCTGCTGAATGCCTGACCCACGGTGTCCTACCCCACTACCCTGCTGCAGCCTTGGTGTTCAGCAGCCTGGCCACCTCCCCCCCTCCCCTGCACACCCATCCCCTCCACACATGCACACACACACACACGCATGCACGTGCACACACCACCACCACCCACCACCCCAGCAGTCCACAAGCCCTGGCCCTTCAACCCCTGCTCCCTTATACACTTACCATCATCCAGCTGTTGGGGTTGCTCCCAGGACCCTGCCTGCCTACAGGTTGGCCATGCCCCGAGCAGCCCCTGGCAGGCTGGAACGCTGCCAGCCTCCAGAGGGAAACCTGTGCTTTCACAAATGTTTCTGGCACTTGCTCATAACTTTTTAAAATATTCTTGCAACCCACTTTTGGGTTATGACTCATGGGTTGAGAAACACTGCTCTAGAGGACTAGGCTAGAGGACAATGTTGTGGTAGAGAGCTGTTGAACATGTGCCACAAAGCAGTAAAAAGAATGGTGTGATTTATTGGACGTTTCTTAGAACAAGTTAAACTAGGACTGTCCAACTCTTGGCCCATGGGCCACATGCTGCCTCTAAGGGATTAAAGGCTCCTGCCTAGTTGCTGCTTCACCCATCATTTTGGCTGTGACAGCATCCAGAGCCTCTGGGCTCCGTTTCCTCCTCCAGCTTTCGCTGCCTGCCTGCACCCCAGAGAGCAGGGCAATGCAGCACTGCATGGCTGAGGGAGATGAAGATGATCCTGAGGATGCATAGGCATGCAGCGCAGTAGGATAGGAGGCATCAGTGTGGCAGGCAGCCTGCAGACCTTGTGGTTTACCTTGGTATAGCCTGTAGGCTATACCAAGCCTATGAGCTTGCTGTGGCCTGCAAAGTGTTCAGCCCCCCGCCCCTTAGAAGTGAACAGTCCCAAGTTAGACAAACATCTGTCAGAGAAGTTCTAAATACACTTGATGCTGAATGTTCAAGGAGTTGACAAGGGGCTTGCAACAGTGCTGTGACAAAAAAGGCAAGCTGACAGGGGTGACAGTGTTGTATGCCATGGCCATGAATCCCCAGCAGCCAGGATGAAAATGAAAGTCAGCAACTAAGAGAACACCTGTGTTTTCTACCTTTGCTCTGTTGTATATGTTTTTCCTATCCTAGTACAAAAAGAATTGGATTTTGATAACTGTATCAACAATAGCAGCTCAAAACCATCTAATCTAACCCTTTCTCTTTTCCCCTTAAAAAATAAAGGCAATCTTTAATAACACTAAAAAAAGATGATTAAACAGGTTTGCCTGCAAAAAGCTCTATATATCTAAACACAAAAGAATAAAGAATATATAGTAACAATGAAAGCCTGCCATGATTTTAATTAGGGCTGTCTAACTGGTGACCTGCAAGCCACATGCAGCAATGACGGGTTAAACTGCAGTGCCAAAGCTGCTGTCCAGGTGCTGCATTGCTCTGGCTGCTGTCCTGGCTCTCCCTCTCTTCCTTGGCTGCCACTTCCTGTCCTTGTTCAAGTGTGGCAGTGTGGGGAGCTGAGGGTGACCCTGGGGTGTGCAGCGCAGTGTGGTATGAGGAGTGGAAGCATGCTGTGCACTAATGTGGCACATATGCAGTGTAGCAGGTGGTGGGACTGCAGGGACATGGTGCACCAAAGGGCCATGGGCATACAGTGAAGTGGGGTTGCAGACATGAGATGCAGCGATGGAGGGGAGGTAGCCATAAGCCTGGGAGGACTAGCTTACCTTCATGTGGCCTGTGGGGTGTGTGGACTCTGCTGGTGCTGCCATGGGTCTTAAGCTCCCAGCCACCTAGAAGTTGAACAGTTCTGATTTTAAGTAGGAAATGCTTTCTTTTTCATTCAGTTTTAACTAATTTTTCTTTTATTAATTTTTCTGTCTTTTTAATGAAATATATACTGGTGATTATTAATATGAGAGTGAAGCACCAAGACGTCAACACAAAATCTGGGCGTGCCCTACTTCGTTTTTTAACAGTAAACAAAGGTTTTATTAACATCTTAAACCTTCCTGGGTATGAGACAGCCCCTCATCAGTACAACAGGCACTCACACAGAGACCCCCTGAAGTTACTCAAGTTCCACACAAACAGAAGGGTCTGCATGGGGCAAGTTGCAGGATTTAGGCCTGAGGCAGCGAATATGGATTATAATGCAGAGATTTCAGGCCAGATTCTGTCTACATTTATACACTTGTAATCCCACTGGCTTCAGTGAAAACTGCTCTAAGCTACCCCAACATTTCCCTTTCATTATCCAGTTGTGCATTAATGTACCCAAATATCATCTGTCATGTGTGGTTCACACATGCGCTTCACAGTGGAAGTATTTTTCTTGGTTGTTTTGGGTTTGGGGGTGGAGAAGAGGAGGGCAATGTGCATCTACACATTGTCATATGGTGACATTGCTATGTTGCTGCGCTTACTACTTCCTTTTGGAAGTACAAAAGCACGGCGCAGTATGGGGGGTTACTGTGCCATGCATATGGCACATGGTTAAATTTTGCCTCTCCGTCACCATAGTGGCACACTATAGCATGCTGCTATGGCAACATAGCTGGTGATCACATGTAGACACATGTGATCACTACGGCACCATAGCACGCCATATGGTGACATGTAGATGTGCCCACATGCTGCTATACACATTTATACCACAGAAGGAAAGAGCACAGAAACATGTCTTATGCTTTGAACAGAGATTCATAGAAAAGAAGGGCTGGAAGGGGCTTCAGGTCATCTAATCCCTCTCCCTGCTCACTCAGTTTCACCCCTCTCAAAATGCGTGAAATATGTGTAATATTCCTTAGCTCCTGGGGGGGAGGTCATTTCACAGACTTGAATAAAGCTGGTAAGAAAACCTTTTGTTTAATTCCACACAAATTATTTAGAACCTGAATTTCAGTCTTGTGCAATAAATTCTAAATTCTTTAGCTCTACCATTTTGATTGACTTTAAGCCTGGATACTCACCCAGTGACCATTTCTTGCATGATTTCTGACACAAGCTTTGCTTTAACTAATGTCAAACATTAGGTTCATCATCCTGGTACATTTCAGAAAAACTCATTTAGAAACTCAGTGACACTGATAATCTTTGATCTAAAATATAACATTTAGGTTTATGGAAGGGGGACTTTGTACCTTTACCAGGGGAAAGGAAAAACACCAGTGTTCCCCTGTCCTCTTCTAAATGAATTCAGAAGTCGTCTGTTAATATCCATTAAGCCTCTCCCACCATTGCCGCTGAGTCGTCTATCCCTTGCGCTGAACCAGCATTTCTGGGCAAAGAATTCACGAAGGCCCAAAAGAGCTGATCATTGAAAGTGATGTGATAAGGGGAATATATTCAAAGTCTCACTCCATTATTATAGAAACCTGAAACTTTTTAACAGTGTTTTTGCACTAAATGAAACTACCATAACAGAACAATGTATTACAATTGTATTACTTATTACCATTTAAATAGGGATTTCACCCTTAATCAAAACACACATTCAAGCTGGCATTCAGGTAATATGACACAAAAAAACAGTTGCTAGCTTATTTGATGTTTAATAGTTCTTGGGCTTTAATTTTATTTAGTGCTTGGTCCCTCACAGCACAAACAGCCTCTCTCCAGACATTCAACTTTTTGTATTTATCTTCTTGTTCTCCTTTCCAGTTTACATCCTTACAAACATTCCTAGATCTAAAAAGAACCCCAGAATGTCTTTATGCACAAGGACAAAGACAGCCTCGTATAAGTCTACTCACCCGCTGTGTTCAGACATAGTATTTTCAATGAGTAAAGCATCTTTGTTATTCCTTCATTTCATCAGTCACCATAATGAAAAGCAGGTGAATGGATTTTGTGTCAGACCTGAAAATGGTTAGTGAAATTTTGAAACATCGTGATACTATCTTATTAATATGCAAATATCGGGTCAGATTGTGAATCCTTTGTTTGCAGTGGTGAGCAGATACTCAACAGAAATCATCCCCTTTGTCTGCAACACAATTACTCCAAGGAAAGGGTTTTCAATTCTGCCCATGCACTGCAATAGTTATAGCATATGTTAAGATGTTGAAATAAAAGATAAATTAATGTTTGCAAATCTTATAAAGTATCAATGGGGATGATTTATTAACCTAGTCCAGATATCCAAAGTTCATTCAGATCTTGGTTTTGCAACAACTATGATACATATTATCATAACTGTTAACAGGGTAAGGCTTCTTTACTGAATTCTATAATATGGAAATACATTCTGATTTTAAACAAATTACACATGCATCCAGCAAGATATGCTGGGGGTATATAGCGAACAAGGAAATCTAAAGGTCAAAGCCATCTCATAGAATCCCAGGGCTAGAAGTGACCTCATGGGTCATCTATTTCAACCCAAGCTACAGATGCAGGATTCACTATTGCTAAACCAACCCAGATACCCATCCTGCCTCTTCTTAGAAGCCTGCCATGAGGGAGACGTTACAACTTCCCTGGGCAGGTCATTCCACTGTCCTATTGTTTTTAGTTAGGGACCTTTTATGGGAAAAAATGTTTGTGCTATAGCTTAATAAACACATTGGCTTATGTTCTCCCTCAGAACAATTGCTCTTCCTCTTCTTTATGGTAGTCTTTCAAATATTTGAAAACTAACTTTTGTCCCCTACCCATTCACAGCTTTTATTTTCGACGCTAAGCACAATTATTTCTCTCAACTTTTCTTAAAAGACTTGACATGTCAACCTTTGTTGTTTACCCCCAAAACTTCTGCATTTTCTCTACATTCTTCTTAATATCTGAAGCCCTGAACTGGACAAAAATACACCAGCTGAGGCCTAACAATAATACTCTGTTGATGTAACCCAAGATTCCATTTGCCATCAGTTTTGGGGGTTTCGTTTTTGGTTTTTTCCAGCTGACTCATTATGAGTTCGTAATCAACCATTGTGATCACGAGAAGACAATGAGAATAAGAAGAACTAAACAACAAGTTAATTGTGGAGCAGTAGACAAGCCTCTGCAGTCCTTCAGTCTAATTAACTGTCTCTCTACTCCCTAACTGAGGGACCATTGCCCAATTCCCAACTCTTATAAATTAGGGAGTGCCTCTAAATTATAACTTTGATTACTACAATCTAACACCAGATGTTTCTTTGGAGTGCTACTGCCTAGCCAGTGATCCTCCTTTCTGTATATGTGCATCTGATTTTTCTTACCAATGTGTAAGGAATTGTTATGTAATTCTTTTTGTTGAATTTCATTTTCTTGTCTATAGCCTAGTTCTCCATGTTATCAGAATGTTTTTCAATTTCAACTCTTTATTTTCCAAAGTGTTGGCAACCCCTCAGTTTTCTTTGATCTGCAAACTTGATTAAGACGTTCTCTGTAACTATATAGAAGTCATGAATAAAGATATTAAACAACTCTAGAACAGATTTGTGAAAACCTACTTGAAATCTCCTGCCATTCTGACACCAAACCATTTATAGTTACACTTAGTTTGTAATTATTAAACCAGTTATGCATCCACCCAACAGTAATTCTATCCACCTGGTACTTCCACAGCTTATATATGAAAATGGCATATGAGACAGTGTCAAAAACCTTACTAAAGCCCAAATATCTATTATATACACTGCATTCCCTTAATCCAAATTAGTTATTCTATCAAGAAGGGTACACAAGTTAACACAAGAGTGAATAAATAAATCTTGATTTTAAAATGATTTCAAAATTAAGGTAAAATAACGTAATAAAATTAAAAAGTAAAAAAGTAAAATAATAAAGGTGGAATGTGTCTAACATTTCAAACCAGGCAACAGTTTCCAGGTACCATGACTTGCTTTTTTTCTGTTTCTAAAATGTAAAAATAAGATTGCTTAATTTGCCATCTTTAATTAAAACATATTCCACAAAGAAGACAATCTTTTGACTAAAACTTGATTAAAAATTCTTCCTTATTTGTCAAAAATCTGATTTCAACTTCATGAGCATCATCTCTCATCATCTATCTATATATAGACAGACA
Source organism: Crocodylus porosus (assembly GCF_001723895.1). Lineage (NCBI taxonomy): Eukaryota > Metazoa > Chordata > Crocodylia > Crocodylidae > Crocodylus > Crocodylus porosus. Next base: position 56,123,487 of record NW_017728918.1, on the reverse strand, counting down.
AAACACACTAACAGAGACAGATTTCAGATACTACATATTGGACAATAATTTCTTAGGTGGATTTCACTCCTATCATATGTCTCCTTCTCTCCTATCATATCTCTCCTGTTTCTCTATCACTTTCCTCCCCCATGGACTTTAGTAAGAGTATGTCTATATGGCATGAGGCAATGCTTTGCTGAGGCAAGCTACATCCATTTGTTCTTGAAGTGGGAGTTTAGCTGCTGAAAGAAACCTATACAAACTGCTAGGGTATCTATACACATGCAGAGAGGCTGATCTGATGCACTGTAACATCATGTACATCATGTCAGAGCAGATTTGATTAATCAAGCCTGCTGAAGCATGGTAATCACCATGCTCCAGCAAACTCTGGTGTCATGTGTATCACCATCCTTGTTCAATGAGCTTTAGCTGAAGTACCCCAGCTACCATTTTTCAGCATGGGAATGGTGATACACGTGATGCTGGAGTTTGCTAGAACATGGTAATTACCACACTCCAGCAAACTCAATTAATTGAATCTGCTCCTACATGCTATAATTAGTTTAATTAATTTAGTTAAAGCAGCCCCCACTGCCATTTTTCAGCACAGGAATGATAATACATGTGATGCTCTGGGCGCTTTAATTAGAGCAGCTCTCGGACATGCTCTAGTGACAGCCCCCCCCCCCCAAATCCTGGAGCACATGTATAAAATCCCCTAGAGAATGAGGTGGCATGGGAAGAAGTGCATTTTTCTTCTGAACATAGGCAAGAAGTTTCCTATTTGTCACCATGCTTTGATTATAACATTTGTGAATGAAACAGCAACATTTGTGAAGCTACTTACAGTATATAATGGACTGTACAGATGATGACAACAGGGTCACATGACTTTAATGCAGTCTTCTTTTTAAACAACATGAAAAGTCTTGCTTCTTCCTGTGTTCAGAGAAATAAGAAGGAGATGGCTACTGTGCTTAGAGCTTTGAGCCCCTTTCAGCTAGCACTCAGCTAAAAAATCGCTTGCTCTCTCGCTCTCATTTTCTTCAACAGTGTTTATTTGGTGTTTCTCTGCTGCCTTCTCTCTCACATTGTCACATCTTTACACTGATGCTCCCACAGACAAAGTCTTCACAAAGCAAAAATAGAGAAATAGAGAAACCTCTGTTTGCATTTTTCCATTATTTTAGGAGGTAATTGTTGCCTGTATTTGGGTAAAATCACTATTTCAAGTATTTGGTTCAATAACAGATCTTAGGATCAAAGGACAATAGGGCTGAAGGTGACCTCATGAGGACGTCTGATCCAGCCTCTGCCTCAAGACAGAATCAAAACTTACTAAACCATCTCAGAAAAGTATCCATCCAACTTATTCTTGAAAATATTTTTCTTAACCTCCAACTTAAATTTATTGTGCTGTAGTTTGATGCTATTGCTCCCTGTCCTGTCCTCAAGACTGTAATCAAGTCTGCACTCAGTCTTCCCTTTTCCAGCCTAAATAATCCTAGTTCTCTCAGCCTTTCCTCACAAGTCATGTTTCCCAGGCTTCTAATGATTTTTTTCACACTCCACAAGACTCTTTCCAATCTCTCCACATCTTTCTTGAAGTATAAGACCAAAACTGGACACAGTATTCTATGTGCAGCCTCACCAGTGTCAAAAAGAGTGGAAGAGTCATCAAATCATAGAAAATTAGGTTTGGAAGGGACTACAGGAAGTCATCTCAAAGCAGGACCATCCCCAACCAGATCATCCCAGCCAAGGCTTTGTCTTGCCAGGTCTTAAAAACCCCTAAAGATGTGATGTCCATAACCTCACTGGGGAGTCTATTTCAGTCCTTCACTATCCTCCTACCATGCTTGGGTGTAACAGCTGAAAATTGTGTCTGTGTGGTAAAGGTGCTTGCTGAATGCTCTGTGAGGATTAGACCAGGTGTTTTTTGTTGTTTGTTTATATATTGTGAGCTGTATGTTGCCCCTAAGAGTTTAATTAAAGTAAAAGATTAGTGAGGCCTTGAAAGTAGTGAGGCCTTGTATGTAGTTGTTGCCGGCACAAGGTGCCCAAGGGAGGCAACAATTGGGTTCGTTGCCCAGTGTGCGTCGCGCCAAATAAACACACTGCGGGGGAGAAGCAGACAGAGTTTATTTGAGCTCAAGTAAAAGGCACAGGGAGACTGTATTGTCTCAAATCCTGCACACCTAACCCT